>NC_064929.1:134735136-135035136 GCF_023897955.1 Schistocerca gregaria
GAAATCAGGCCTTGATTCTGGTAAGATCTGCAACCACTGCCGTGAGCGCAGCGAGACACGTTTCCCGTGTCAGATCTACCACTACTACTTCCACTCTCGCAGACAGACATCGTGTCCCAACAATGCTTAGAATCGCGCTCCCATGTCTCGCCCTCAGATTGTTACTATCGATATCTGAGTGCTTATTTATTTCCACAGAGAATCGTAAAATCTTACACAATGCAAAGAATAGCCTTAAGTTCGCTACATTGCTTTCTATACTCAATATTATATTTCACCAATGTAATGGAGAGTTCTGACGCACTGCTTACATTATCTGGGATTTTTCTGTCTTGCACAGTGTTTTTGCCGCCATTACGTGTTGTCGTCTGGGTGAAAGAAAACTTCAAAGCTGCCTTGAAGATGGCGGAATTTCTCATTCAATTTTATTAGCTATCACGGAAATAATAAATACTACAACACCACATTATGATTTTGTCCTTCAAGCGTAGCCCCAAGAAATCTGTTCGGAAGACTAGTCGCGAATAAGCAATTCCGGTGACGTTTGTGTGGAGACTTTTAAGGTTCAAATGGTTCAGATCACTATGCTACTTAACTTCTGAGGTCATCAGTCGCCTAGAACTTAGAACTAATTACACCTAACTAACCTAAGGACATCACACAAATCCATGCCCGAGGCAGGAATCGAACCTGCGACTGTAGCGGTCGCGTGGTTCCTGACTGTAGCACCTAGAACCGCAAGGCCAGACTTTTAAGGAGACGCTTATAGCTACGTCCTTATCGTTTGCAGTTGTTACAAGGCATACGGCTTACAGAGTGTGGTTTACATATCAACTTGTGAGTTAACGAACACTGGGCTCTCATTTAACCATATGGCCGGAAGCGTCAGCTTTCGTCTGGGACCGTATGCCACAAAGGGCGCCGATTAACCACGAGATGGGGAACTCACTGACGTCTCTTGTCTATTGAGGCATAAAGTCCTGTACTGTGCGAGTGAGACAGACGAGAACCTACGTTATAGGGACACCCAGTAGAATCTGTTTGTGGCTGAGGAGACGTAGCAATGCTAAAAAGGGCGGAAAAAGATCGAAAGATCGGCCTTAAAAGGAAAAAATTTATGAAAACTATTTAATTCTGTAGTAATGGAGGGAATCAAGCCACAGTAATTTAAATCTACCATCCTCCTTAAATTTTCATGGTTATCCCAATAAAACTTGAATACTGATCATATCTATAATAGTTTGGGATTTACTGTTAAAGTGAAATTCGCAGGTTTTGTAACAAAGACGCGAATTCAATAAATCTGAACGCTTTGGTCGATCTTAACGATCGATATTTCATATAAAAGCGCATCATTAAAATGACAAACGTTGTAAATATCAATTCTGTAACTTTGTTTAAAAGATATAGTAAACTTAAATTACCAGTATTTTCAGTGAAGCATCAGATCATTATTTCCTCCACACAAAACACACTGAACGATGACGACATGGCACCTTATTATATCATTAGGTAACAGAAGATTTGCTGTACAGTTTAGTGCGTAATAGTTACTTTTGTTCTTTATTTACTTATCAGAAAACACATAGGTGCAAGGATACTGGCCGTGGCATTCATAGCTATGTAGGAGATTGTATTGGTTTTATGTAAAAGAATTTAACGTTTATTGTGTAATGGTACTACTGTTACTTTATTTAGAATGTGGTACGGTCGCAGGTTCGAATCCTGCCTCGGGCATGGATGTGTGTGATGTCCTTAGGTTAGTTAGGTTTAAGTTCTAGGGGACTGATGACCACAGCAGTTAAGTCCCATAGTGCTCAGAGCCATCTGAACCATTTTTGTTTTAGAACGTGGAAGTGGTCAGGCTTTGATTATTTAAGTATGTTAAAACGTAAAATAATGTAGAATAAGCTGTAGCTAAGCAGATGGACGGCTTCAGGAAAGGGAACTACCCTAGTCAGTTGAGCGAGAATATTCGGTGGGCGGGAAACGCGACCGGGGACGGGCAGAGAGAGAGAGAGTACTGCTGCAGACGAGAACTGGGACAGTGCTGGTCTAGACACCAGAGTGTGGGAGTGCGACTGGGGACACCAAAGGGTACAGTTCAGATGCAGACGCGAAAGCGGACGGTCGTTCTTTAGGCAGCTAGGAAGTGAAACGACTTTGAAAATTTCGCGTTGTGTGGTGTCGCGGGACTTAGTCTCTGAGCGGTGAGCAGTCACGCACCTGGTGTGAACTCTCAACTTTTCGCGTAGATAACTTGTACTTCGCGATGAGATTGTGAATGACCGAACTGTGTCAAATGGATATGCGCTCGAGTGTAGCAGTAACTCGAAATACGACCACTTTTGCTATTAGTTTGCTTTCTGAATAAACATTATTCTAACCAAATCGCAACTGTGTGGCCTACATCATTTATGGGTCGTTATTTTAGTACCCGATATTATTCAAAAATGATCAAATGTGCGTGAAATCTTATGGGACTTAACTGCTAAGGTCGTCAGTCCCTAAGCTTACACACTACTGAACTTAAATTATCCTAAGGACAGACACACACACCCATGCCCGAGGGAGGACTCGAACCTCCGGCGGGGCCAGCCGCACAGTCCATGACTGCAGCGCCTTGGACCGCTCGGCAAATCCCGCGCGGCCCCGTTATTATGGTTACTGTTGTTATATGTTATGTTAACTTTGTATTTCGCAAACTTGCCATCAGCCAGACAATTTAACCAAAGGGTCAAAAGTGTGTAATTTAGGGCGTGTAATGCGACACGTGACGTTTGACCCCTAGACGAGTTGGGGCCAAGACATTTCGACGAAGAGGAACCGCATGTGAAAGCGAACATCTTTGGGATGTCAGCTCGCGAACTTTTCGAACGAAAAGTTGCTGCGTCAGGACGGAGGTTTTCTGTATCATATCGTCTTCAGTGCTGAATCGACACTTCAACTCAATGTTCGCATTGTGGAGTTAGAAAATCCCCACGGTATGGTACATCTGCAACGAAACTCCCCTAAATTGAATGTTTTTTACGCCTTATTCCGGCGCAAAGTTTATGGGTCTTTTATTTCGGTGAAGCATCTGTAGCTGGCGTTTTTTATCGTGATGCGATAGAGCTATGGCCCTTTCCTCAATCGAAAGAAGCTGCACCACAGAATTTTATTTGAAGATGGTGCGCCGCTGTATTGTTGCAGCTTAGTAAAACTGTAAATTTGTGGTAAGATCTTATAGGACCAAACTGTTTGGGTCATCGGTCCCTAAGCTTCCACACTACTTAAACTAACTTACACTATGGACAGCACACACACCCAAGCCCGCGGCGAGATTCCTTAATCAATTTAATTGTTGTGTCCTTTTTTCACGGGTACTCGAAAATCCTTTTGGTTAGTCTGGTTATGCCCATTCCGTACAGGTGTCCTAGAAAAGATAACCTCTTCGTAAAGCAAATTTTTCACAAAACTAGTAAGAGTTTTCCTTTATAATACCCTTATTGTGTTCTGCCAAGCATCGATGGAAAACTGAGTTATAAAAAACTGTTTATTTTTCATTGGTGCAAGGTCTAAATTAAGTGGAAATTTGAAATCTCGCAGCTGAAAGATGGCGAGAAGTTATATGTACGTTGTGTAACTCGTCATTTTGAAAGTTAATGGAGTCATGAGTGAGCTTCTTTATTATTGCCATTATCTTTGCATAATATAACAATTTTCTTGCTTATTTTTATTCTGTTTTATTTAAAGTTAGGGATGAGAATTCTGTTATTCGTAATTTTTTTGAGAGTTAAGTTTCCCAGTCGTGATGGTAGTTTTTAGTGTAACTTTGGCGTCCGCAGATCGTGGTCGTGCGGTAGCGTTCTCGCTTCCCACGCCCGAGTTCGATTCCCGGCGGGGTCAGGGATTTTCTCTGCCTCGTGATGACTGGGTGTTATGTGTTGTCCTTACGTAAGTTAAGTTGAAGTAGTTCTAAGTTCTAGGGGACTGATGACCATAGATATTAAGTCCTATAGTGCTCAGAGCCATTTGAACAATTTTTTGTAACTCTGGCACCGGAAAGCCTTATACTACTTCTCAAATGGTTTCATGTTAATTCTCTAGGATAATGAATTAAAGAACACAAGATTTTGTTCCGTTTAATCCTCAAACATTGCTGCACCTTACATGATTTTTTGTCTTTTACTCTTTCTGGTAAATATACAGAGAAATTTTGGTGTACTCATAGGTTAGAAATATATTTAAATCAGATTTCGTTGTACAAACTACATATGTGTTTTACCATTTTTACGTTGACTGTGCCACGTGGCTTGACAGAACAAAACACCAACACGTATAAATGAATAGACAATGTCGTCTGCAAAACAGAGATATCAGGACAAGGTCTGAACTGAATTTTTATGTAGAATTTAACTTCTAAATTATGAATTCCTGTAATATAGAGGCATGTGCTCCTCCTTTGACGCTTACCATTGCTGTAGTTGAACTGACATGATTTGAACTTTGTTTTTATTTGTTTTCTAAATGATTTATTTCCAAGTGCACATCTGTGAAAATTCGTGTATTGGCGTTTGCTGTTTATAGATAGTGTTGCGGATTTTTGTCAGCGTTTGGTTACATATTCTCTCGCGTGCTTGCTGGAGATTTCTAAACGTTGTTACTGTGCTGTCGCCACCACGCACTGTCCCCTTTACGTTTCAGATATGCAGTTGGAAGTAGTTCGTTTCTCTCTTCTTATTTTATTATTTTATTATTATTTAGTGTTATTTTACTGTATATTCTTTGAGAGAGTAGTGAAGAAAGTTGTGTTCTGTAGTACTATTTGATCATTGATGACTTTTGTAGCCCTACATGATAGCTTTCCGAATGTGGTGATTTTCTTCTATTGACAATAAATGACACACACAGTTAGTGAGCTGGGCGTACGCTCACATCCATTCTGGCCTCTTACTGGACATCAGTGATCTTCGCTTCTTACAGACGGGCTTCTTGTCTTCGCAAGAGGAGACAGTTTTGCAGCAGTTGGACGGGATTTAATCGCACGCGGTGGCTCTGTTCAGGATCTTGTCCTGCTGGTTGTTCCGGGTGCTAACGGGGGCCCCGTGACGAGAACTGAGATCTGGCCGCCGTGGTATGGTTAGGGATGGGTTACCGTGAGAAGTGTGCCCATGCTAGGTTGAAGACACTCTGCTCCCCTTGCCTTCGTGGTCGCTGTTTGCATATTGAGAGTTTTGCTGAGTTATCGTTGCTGCTGCCATGGTTACTGGATGTGGTCTTCGCAGGATTCTTTATTTCACCAAGCTCCGGTGTTTCTTCACCAAGCTCCGGTGTAGAGACAAATGGCGAGTACCTTGCTTTGCGTGTGGTAAGCCGTGGATGTAACTCACGAAAACCCATGTCCGTTTACTGTACCCTGCGCACTGAAATTTGTTTTGGGTTTCTCGCATATAGCTTTGTACAGCTAACGCTAGGGGCACGATATTATGGACTTTCTTCTTAATCTGGATTAGCATGCCGGGTATGTGGAACATGTCCAAGTTATTCTTAAGCCAGTTGTAAAAGGGTTCATATTGGGCCCAGTTCTAGATTCGTTATCACCTGATTAAGAGTGAATACCGATTCTTTAAATCTGTAGGTTTACTTTATCCTGAAGGCTTTGGTGTTAAAACTGTTATAATACATTTGTAGCTCCATTTGTCTGTTAACTATAAAGCGCTCGTGCCTTAAAACAGTCTCAGTTTCTCTTGTTTTACGTATAGTATATCAGGGTCAAATATAGATATGCAATACGAAATGAACCGGTATTCGAATCTTTTCAGGTTCATCCTCAGATGGTTTCAGGAAATTACATCATTACTGTTAGCATAATGCTGGGTGCTGCCTTGCGACAGTATAGGCGGTTGTTTCCGGTTAGTGTCCATCTGTCTGCCTCCAGTTTGATGTCCAGTTGTTATATCACTACGTAGACTTCCACACAAAGAATATTAATTTACACTCTAACAGCGAGACTTTTCCAGCATCTAGCGTGCGCTTAACAACTGTTGCTTGTTACTTATATGTCAGGTCATCAAAGTGGCCAAATCTTTCCTTCGAACTATCTAGAATGTTCTTCAAACCAACCGCAAGCAATAGTCACCATGAGACTATTCCATCGTCATTTGGGAGCAAGATTTCCATTGAATGGTTTGCGAAAGGTCTTCAAGTAGTCTAACATAACCATTTCCAATCAGTGATCGGTTCAGTCGGAGCAGGAGACCCAGCCCATTCCATGTAAACACAGCTCACACCATTATGGAACCGCAATCGGCTTGCGCAGTGCCTGCTTGACAACATGCGTTCATGCTTTCGCAGGGTCTGCGCCACATTGGAACCCTACCAGTGGCCGTGCGGTTCTATGCGCTACAGTGAGGAGCCGAGCGACCGCTGCGGCCGCAGGTTCGAATCCTGCCTCGTGCTTAGGTTAGTTAGGTTTAATTAGTTCTACGTTCTAGGGGACTGATGACCTCAGACGTTAAGTCGCATAGTGCTCAGAGCCATTTGAACCATTTTGTTAAGTCCCGTCACCTGAATCACCTTTATAGGAATGACAGCTCCGCCAACGCACTGCCCTTATATACCTTGTGTACGCGATGCAACTGCGGTCTGCATATGTGCATATCGCTATCCCACGTCTTCTGTCACCTCAGTTTAAGTATTTGCTAAACACTAATTTGTGACTAAATAACTCTGCGTTAATTTAATAACTGCAATTTACTGAAACTTAATTGTTTATTATTGTTTAGTTCGTTTAATGATGCGGAGGAGAGAAAAGAGGGTAAATGTTCGCCTTTTGTATACTCAGAACCTTACCCTTGCAGATCCGTGCTACCTGCCACTTACGTTACTGCGTTATAAGACGTGGAGATCCGTTTCTAAGTCACCAGGTGGCGGTCGTTTTCAACAAGGCTACAAAATAGCAATTGGGTAGTATTTGTATTCCATACGAAGGACCGTCATACTAATGAGTAAATGAAAATTAATATGCCACCTTCGTGTCAGATCTGCAACGAGACACAGGGAGACAGCGTGTAAGAAGTGACAGGTGTTCGCAGACGTCCGTCCCAGAAACACCCCTGTGGCGAGCAGCCGCAGTGCTCTCTAGATGCACTCGCAGGCCGAATCGTAATAAACATACACGAGCCGGGAAACTCATTAACATGGCCAAGGCTTCGAGTGCCCCGGCACGGGTTCATTAATCATTAATCTAGCCCGTGTTCCGACGCCGCTAATTAAATTTCAACATATTACGAGGGCTTCAAATTAAATTCTTTCCGCCCGCTTCACAATTAGAGGCCGGAGGGGGGTGCTGGTGGCAAAGGGGGTGGGGGTGGGGGTGGGGGAGTGGGGAGATTTGAATACCTATAGAGAGCCCTCCATAACGCGTGGAAGCACAGAGTATTTCATTCGCAGTATTTTTTTTGTTTTTTTGTACTTTCCTCTTGATACGTCTGAAACATCCATTAAAATATTACCCTTTCTTTTTTATAATCGTGAGCTCTTAAGCGTTACGTAATCAAAACCCTTTCATATCCGGATAAATAGGGTACTTACTGGTGAGGATCCAGCGATGTAAAATAGAGTTCTTTCCATGTTTGCATCTGCATCTCTGTCTACACTCCACAAACCACTTTCCGTTGCTTGGAGAAGGGTACTTATAGCAGCAATATCGTAAGGCAAGTTTCCTGTTCTATCCACGAATGGTCTGTTGGAGGAAGGAATAAAGGTATTTCCTCAAGTCATGTATTTTCTTATGCCAAAATCACGTCCCAGGGGAGTTTAGCCGTCCTCCATGGGAATTCTTTGTTCATAAGGTGGTGTCGCTGACCTTCATTGACTTTTTTCATACTAGTAGCTGGTGCCCAGACTACAGTTCCTAAATCAGTTGCATGCTGTTATTAAAAACAAATAAATAAATGAATAAATAAACACTCAAGAAAATCGCGTATAAAGATTCGATGGCTTAGGAAGGCTGTAACGCAACGTACAAAACATTTGTAAACTACTGAAAAAGCCCAGGTTAAAAATCTATTAATTTTCAAGTTTTTCGTTAGAAACTCGCTAGTTGTAACAAAATGGCTCTGAGCACTATGGGACTCAACTGCTGTGGTCCTCAGTCCCTTAGAACTTAGAACTACGTAAACCTAACTAACCTAAGGACATCACACACATCCTTGCCCGAGGCAGGATTCGAACCTGCGACCGTAGCAGTCGCACGGTTCCGGACTGCGCGCCTAGAGCCGCGAGACCACCGCGGCCGCCGCTAGTTGTAACTTTTTAAAAGATTTATTAAAGTTACATATTTCTTAACAAACTAATGTTAGTTACCAGTGTGCATTCGGGTATTCTTCCGAGTTTTTTGTGGCATTTTATGCACGATATTTCGACTACTAATCCAGCCGTTTTGTTGTTAACTGTACTCACAGCCAGGACTCCTACTAGATTTTGAGGTGTTTACTACTGAATTTGAAAAAGAGGACCAGCTACCCTTCCTCGATATGTTACTTAAGAGAAGAACGGACGCGTTCCTGCGCCGCAGTGTGTAAGGAACAGTCAAATGAAAACGAGAGACATGGGACAAAATTAAGCAAATCTTTTGTTATTTCAAAAGTAATCGCCATAACTGTTAATACTTTTTCCCCACTGTGGTGTAAGGTGGTCATTGCCTTGATGGAAAAATATTTGCTGTAGGCCACAGTAACGTGATTGCACCAAGGTGAGGGCCTCTTAGTCTGAAGGAAATCGGCCACGAATGTCTTTCTTGAGGGCTCAAAAAATATGGAAATAGCATGGCGTGAGATCAGTACTGAATGGAGGACGTGAAAGGGCTAAGGGCTAAGGGCTTCCCACCGAAACTTCTGCAATTTTGTTGAAATCAACGTGGGGGGGGGGGGGGCTTCGCTGCACACGAAGGAGAGGTGGATTTCGTTAATTTAGGGCGGAAATTCAGCGCGAAAAGCCTCTTCATACGTTTGGGATGCTGATCTGCTTTAAAGTCAGCCCACAGATATGCAATCAGACAAGGAATGCATAGAGACAGAAATTAGCAAGACCTGTCGCCCGAAAGTACAATACATTTAGAAGGCGGCAGAATATTCTATTGACGCTATGGCTATTAGTGCTCGATAGACTGACGGGCTACATTCTCACCATAAATTAAAGAGGTCCACCACTCCTTTGTGTGTACCTGAGGGTTGACTCACACAGTGCAAGGTTGTTACGACTACGCTGCACAAGTTTCGGTGGGAAGCCACCTCGCATATCCTCCCTTCAGTCCTAATTTTTTCCCTATGTGAGTTCCATATTTTCAGACCTCATCTTCTAGCACAAATGCGTTTCAGTGATTGTGCTGTATGTATAACAGGAGTTCCTGAAAAGATTGGGAATGGAATTGTATTGAAAACATTCTTTTTAATGGCTAATAAGTCTTCACTGGCTGACCACAGCACACTGTGTGTGTGTGTGTGTGTGTGTGTGTGTGTGTGTGTGTGTGTGTGTGTGTACAATAGATGGCAACATGGGAAAAATGTATCTAAAAACAAAGATTCTGTAACTTACCAAATGTAAGCGATGGTACAGTGATAGAAACAATAACAATAACAAACACAAACACAAATTTCAAGCTTTCGCAACCCACGGTTGCTTCATCAGGAAGCGCGCGCACGCGCGCACACACACACACACACACACACACACACACACACACACACACACACACACACACACACACACACACACACACACACACACCTATATATCCTTCGGCACGTAACAGACACAAGCAGACATATGTAAAGGATATAAAAACAAAGATTATGTGACTTACCAAACAAAAGCGCTGGCAGGTCGATAGATACACAAGCAAACACAAACATATACACAAAATTCAAGCTTTCGCAACCAGTGGTTGCTTCTTCAGGGAAGAGGGAAGGAGAGGGAAAGACGAAAGGATGTCCGAGGAAAAATATTTGTGGCCGTCGATCTGCTGCAGATGGAGTGGTGCAGCCCCAGGTACAGTCACGGGTCAATGGGAAACCGCGGACATTTTCCTATGATGGTAATGACCACATTGCCTCACAACGAGATAAATCTGTTAAAATAATAAATAGTTCAGTCTTTCTTTTCATGTGTCGTTTTCATTTGGTTGCCCCTTATATCTAAGCCCACTGACTGAACCGTGACATTTCGTCACGGTTATTTTTCTGCGTTTCCTCCTTGTCTGTAGCGCTTTGCTTTTGAAATCCCGCTTCGCGGTCTGTTGTTTCCTTACCCTAGCCAGAGGCGTCGCTGCTGCCGCTGCCTACCGTGTTTGCGGGATAGCGTCGGTCTCGAGGAGGAGCTCTGATTGCGGACGTCTGGGAGCGTACAGGAGGCCACGCCGTGAGTCGTCTCAGGTGTGATGCATCGTTAAAGCAGTGATAGCAATGTTACTGTGTTGGTCGCAGGTGGATCAAGGGGGATGAGACCTGGTTCTTCATTGAAGCTCCTATCCTACGGATGTCATTGGACTTAAAGTAGCACGTTTTGACCATTATGGGCGTCATTTGCAAGCAACCGGGGATTCCGGCGTCTGCAGTAATTCGGCGAAGATTATTTGTTTCGTCGGTGTGTAAATGACTGAACAAGGAGCTGTTTATTTAATGCTCACCTTATGCTCCTGTTTTGCGTGTGCTTGACACTCACCTTTGTCTGTTGATTTTAAGCGCTTCGTCAAATACTGAATCCAAGTAGCAACTTTCAAGTAATTAGCTGCATTCTTTCTTTCCTAGTCACGACGCGTGTTAAATCGTAAAGTAGAATTGTAGACAACATGCTACCTCATTTGTGTGGCATCAGTGACAGAGCCTGACCTGTTAACTAATTGTGATACACAAAGGATTTCAGTATGTTGTTTTAAAATATTATCTGAAATGTGTCAATGATTTTGCGCAAGTAGATTCTGGGTATGAACGGAAGTGTTCGCACGTCTTCCGTGTATGGGAATCCTTCTAGTTTTGATTGTTTTGGAAACTTTCAAAATGATTCAAATGGCTCTGAGCACTATGGGACTTAACTTCTGAGGCCATCAGTCACCTACAACTTAGAACTAATTAAATCTAACTAACCTAATGACATCACACACATCCATGCCCGAGGCAGGATTCGAACCTGTGACCATAGCGGTCGCTCGGCTCCACACTGTAACGCCTAAAACCGCACGGCCACTCCGGCCGGCTTGGAAACTTTAACTGAGAGAGAAACTAGTGTGCTTTAGTCCTGCTTGAGCATTGTTCTGCAAAATGATGAGACTTTCTGCAGGACCTGACCATCATTTTGCAGGACAATGCTCAAGCACGTACAGTGCAAGCTGTTACTGATTTGTTTGACTGATGGGGCTGCTAAGTGCTATACCACCTACTGCACTCCCCTGACTTAAGCCCTCGCAAGTTCAACTTAATTTCTAAACTTAAGGAAACACTTAACGGCCTTTGCTTTAGAACTAACACAAATTCGTCGGGCAATAGACCGCGCCTCTCTGTCAACACAACGGGCACTACTAACAGTATCTTACGACTTCCACATCGCTGGCAACGGGTTATACACGATGCTGGTGACTAATTTGAGAGTCAGTAAGACTTTGAAACAAGTATCTATTTTGTTTGAGCTGTAGATAAATGGTTGCCACTATTAAAGTGCCGGTCGGAGTGACCGTGCGGTTCTAGTCGCTACAGTCTGGAGCCGAGCGACCGCTACGGTCGCAGGATCGAATCCTGCCTCGCCCATGGATGTTTGTCATGTCCTTAGGTTAGTTAGGTTTAATTAGTTCTAAGTTCTAGGCGACTGGTGATCTCAGAAGTTAAGTCGCACAGTGCTCAGAGCCATTTGAACCCACTACTAAAGTTCCAAACTTCATGTAAAGCGAAACGTTGTTACCAAAAAAACTCGAAACCTTCGTGACCGATTTACTTGAAATGTGTACACGATACTCTAAACTCATATACAGAGGAATAAGCCCTATACTTTTATGAACAGTAATGTACAGGTTTTCCGCTAAAACCGACTGCAAAGAAAGAAAATGCTGTGCTGTGAAAATGTGTGGTTTAGTTTGCTTTCTCGCAAGCAGTTTCAAATACGATAGCACCGACTTTAAGCCTTTAGACGAACTGTTTGTCCCATACATATTCTTTCACCCTATAATATACATAATCAGAATTGAATACATAAAATCGTAAAGCTCTGCTTTTTCCTCGCAATCCGATTTAACAGATAACACGAAACTGGTATTTATGGCTTCTAAACTCATCGTTGGAATACTGCTACACAATCGGAATCGTTCTATACTTCGTATTTATAGCCGTTCTTGGATTAAAACTATTCGATATACTGTCACTGAAGCCACTATCCTCACCGATGAGCAGCTGAAGAGTTCTCCTCCATATCACATCACCAATAAACAAAAGCGATTTACCATCCCATTTTAAGTGACTTCAAATGAACAAATGGTTCAAATGGATCTGGGACTACGGGAGTTAACATCTATGGTTTCAGTCCCATAGAACTTAGAACTACTTAAACCTAACTAACCTAAGGACATCACACAACACCCGGTTCAAAAGAACATGGAAGTTTTGTTTGCAGTAACATTAAACGAAGCTGAAGGTCAGATAGTAGGGAGCACTCCTCGTTCCACTCCTGGAAAGATTTTTTTCCTTCTGTTATTGCTAGAACATATTAATTAAGAAGTAAACTGGCAAAGGCTACATGTTCGTGTGGGGGATAAAAACTGTAGAGGGATATCAAAGCATGAGTACTGTAAGAGGATTCGATTGGACGTGGGTTGCAGAAGTAAACAAAGAGATGAAGCTGCCTCCACAGGATAGAACAGCGTGTAAAGTTACAAAAAAAACCTATCTTCCCAATGCAGACAACGAGAGTAACATGGACTACATACTGTCTTCCGTGAGCTGTGCCGTGGTCTGCAAGGTAAGTATGTAGACGCAGATGTAAACGGCCGTTGGTGCCCTGACACAATTACGTTTCGCGTAGAAACTCTCAGTCATAACTGTTTATTAAAAGGACGAGGAGCTCTCTATTTTAAAACCCCATGTCCGCCTGTAAATAGAGTGGGCTAAAAATGCTACGCTGTTTTTTAATATCCAGTTAATTCTGTATGAAAGTTGCAATAGCGCACGTCGCGTTTTATTACGCGCCTGCGAAGTTGCCATTACCTCGCCGGCGGCGGTGGAGACGCTCCAGGCAGCGGCGCAGCGTATGCAAATCCACTTGCCGAGTTGCCGTACCAGCTGCTTAAGAGCGGCTAATATCGGCCAGAGAGGGTCGTAGCGCGCTCCATACTGCAGCCAAGCTCAGCTGATGACTTCGTTTCGTTAACGACTCTCGGCTACCTCTAGGCGCGTCCTGACGATGCACAACTTAGGAACGACGAGATGATGTTTTCTTTTTCTAATGTGAAATAACTGCTACATTTGCGTACAAAACTTATGGACTACAGTAACTGCCGAATAGTGTGTTAACGCCAAGTAGATAAGCTTGATGGAACTTTGGCTATACATAGGAAAAGCTGCTACACTTGTAAGTAGGCTGTTTACGTTCTTATATTGGTAACGCCACTGCCACGTCGCGCTCTGTATGAAAATCACTGGCTGTGCTGCGTGCAGTCTGTGGCTGGTTTGCATTGTTGTTGACTGTTGTAGTGTTGGGCAGTTGGCTGTTAACAGCACGCAACTTTGCGCAGATGGAGGTGAGCCGCCAGCAGTGGTGGATGTGGGGAGAGTAATGGCGGAATTTTGAGAGTGGATGATCTGGACGTGTGTCCACCAGAAACAGTACGTTTGTAAGAATGGATGTCATAAACTGCTATATATATTATGACTTCTGAACATTATTAAGGTAAATACATTGTTTGTTCTCTATCAAAATCTTTCATTTGCTAACTACACCTATCAGTAGTTAGTGCCTTCCGTAGTTTGTATCTTTTATTTAGCTGGGAGTAGTGGCGCTCGCTGTATTGCAGTAGTTCGACCAACGAAGATTTTGTGAGTTACGTGATTTATGAAAGGTATAGGTTATTGTTAGTCAAGGACATTCTTCTGTGGGGATTACTGAAAGTCAGATTGCGTTGCGCTAAAAATTTTGTGTGTCACTGTAGTGAATGTATGAGTACGTTCAGTTTTGATCAAATAATGTAAGAGGTTTATCAGCACAGTAATTCAATAATTTTTCTAAGGAAACGTTTCACAATATAAAGGGGACAGGCAAAATAATCGCGTGACTGCTTAGTTAGGTTTAATTAGTTCTAAGTTCTAGGCGACTGATGACCTTAGAAATTAAGTCGTATAGTGCTCAGACCAAATTTGATTTTGAACAGGCAAAATAATATGAACAGTAGTAATAATGGGATGGTTGTGTTTGACGGTCAAAACCGCAGGTAAGTCACCTGTCACGCTGGACTGTTCTTTCAGTTGCTTCTATACAGTCTTTCAATTACCTTCTGTGCTATACCGTATTTTTTTTCTTTGTAAGGTCTAAGTCTCATCGAGCTATGTTTATCTGGCAGTGACACATCGGCTGGCCGTTGTGGCTGAGCGGTTCTAGGCGCTTCAGTCTGGATCCACGAGACCACTACTGTCGCAGGTTCGAATCCTGCCTCGGTAATGGATGTGTGCGATGCCCTTACGTTAGTTAGGTTTAAGTAGTCCTAACTCTAGAGGAGTGATGACTTTAGATGTTAAGTCCCATAGTGCTCAGAGCCATTTGAACCATCTTACTCTTCATGGAGATGAAGTAAACAGCTCTGTAAACCACTTCCAAGTGTAGCTCCATCCTAGAAAGATGTTCTGTCGAATGTGCTTGATAACCCAAACGTTATGACCAATGCCCACGGCGAGACGGAATGGGGCTTCGTGATGTTGCTGGCATGTGAAGCGGTGAGGAAGCTACGTATTTAAGTTGAGTAGAGACGAATGGGAAGTTATTCTAGCAACTATACGGGTCAAAGATTGTGGTTTTTACAAAGACGAGATTGTTATGTCCCGGCGCCTGTGAACGAGAACCTAATGGTTCAAATGGCTCTGAGCACTATGGGACTTAACATCTGAGGTCATCAGCCCCATAGAACGTAGAACTACTTAAACGTAACTAACCTAGGGACGTCACACACATCCATGCCCGAGGCAGGGTTCAAACCTGCGACTATAACAGCAGCGCGGCTCCGGACTGAAGCGTCTAGAACCGCTATTCCACAGCGGCCGGCATAAAGTTGGGAACCAGAAAGGTAAAGCTTCTACTGTACCACAAAAAAGGCGAGTACGTCTGGGTGGAGTTAGGCATGTTAAAGAATTGAAGCAGGTTTTCGACTAATGTGGCAGCTTCAAAGGGAATTAAATCAAAAAATCTTAACATATTTGCGTTCTGTTACGAGTTAACCAATTTCCTCATCGTAGTCATCTCTCTCAGCAGAAGGGTGTTGGCAGCCCTGCATCTAGCAATTTTTGAAGTCCCTGAACCTCTGCCCAAACTCCAGAAGATTCACCAACCACATTAAAGAGTATAGAATATCGTACGGCTGACGCGCATATTTTTAGTAGCTAATACAGTTATTCTGAGGAGATAGAATTTCTAGTGGTTGATGTATGCCTAGGGGGAAAATATCATGTTTCATGTTATTTTGCTTCACATGATGGACTATACTACATGGCATGGGTAGTAATACTAAGAAGTAAAATAGAGAGAGTAAGTTAAGGTTAAAAGTGTCTTAAACTGCCAGATCAGCAGAAAAGATAGTTCCCTTCTTTTACATCACTAAATGCCATGAGACATGAAGTAGTAATCAGAGGTATCACAGCAGTTGTGGACTACGTCAACATCATTGCGAATCACCTTCATCCCATGATGTTTGATGTCTCGCACATCAGCGATGGCGTCTTCGACCGCGATAACTGCCTATGTCACCGGGCGTGAAATTTTCTACAGTTGTTCGAGGACCACAGCAACGCATTAAAGTTGATGCCTAGACCATCACTTTCTCGTCACCTGCCCCGATAGAACACACCTATTCGGCGCCAGCTTCACGCTCGCAAACAATCGGCCCGTAAATTGTGGCAATTCAATAACCTGTGCGTAGACATCATGTGCTACATATCTCCGTAAGCCTACTAAGGACTAGGACATGTGATCATTGCTGTATTGCAGTCCTAATAGGGGACATGCTGTTAAGCACGCGGTGGTAATCTTTCCAAGCATTAGCAGGTGATTTAAATCAGAAGGACAAATCCAGCTGCACGCAGCAGTAACGACTTACCCTGTCATAGTCCTCTACATGTTGATAGAGATGAAGGTCAGTCTGTGAGAACCGCAGACTTACCTGAAACACAAGAGACGGAACTCATAAGTGAAACAGGCAAATTGTTTCCATACACCTTTAAACAAGACAAGTATTATAGAACGCGATTTTCACTCTGCAGCGGAGAGTGCGCTGATATGAAACTTCCTGGCAGATTAAAACTGTGTGCCGGACCGAGACTCGAACTCAAGACCTTTCGCCTTTCGCGGACAAGTGCTCTACCATCTGAGCTACCCAACCAAGACTCATGACCCGTCCTCACAGCTTCATATCAGCGCACACTCCGCTGCAGAGTGAAAATCTCATTTTGGAAACATCCCCCAGGCTGTGGCTATGCCATGCTTAAAAAAGCTGAGCACTATGTGACTTAACATCTTAGTTCATCATTCCCCTAGAACTTAGAACTACTTGAACCTAACTAATCTAAGGACATCACACACATCCATGCCTGAGGCAGGATTCGAACCTGCGACCGTAGCAGTCCCGCGGTTCCGGACTGCAGTGCCTAGAACCGCACGGCCACCGGAGCCGGCGCTAAGCCATGTATCGGCAACATCCATTCTTTCAGGAGTGCTAGTTCTGCAACGTTCGCAGAAGAGGTTCTGTGAAGTTTGGAAGGTAGGAGACGAGGTACTGGCACAACTGAAGCTATGAGGACGGGTCATGAGTCGTGCTTGGGTAGCTCAGACGGTAGAGCACTTGCCCCGAAAGGCAAAGGTCCCGATTTCGAGTCTCGGTCCAGCACACAGTTTTAATCTGCCACACAGTCTACTGCGTATCATCTACTATTATGACAGTTCTTACCAACATTCTTAACAACCAAACTACTGTTTTTCATAGTAATGTATTACTATGTCCTGTAGGACACGAAGGAGATCAGCATCGGTAGTAATGTTGCCCGTCTCTTTTATTGCATTGCAGATCTAAATTTCAACTACCAGCAGTTCATAAATACTACGGTATGTGATTCTGGAACTGTAATTGGGTATGAATGTGACATGGCGAGTGATCAGTTTGCTGTTTCTCTGTCTGATTCTTGAATTTATGTATTTATAGTATTGCTGATGGCCGGCCGGGGTGGCCGAGCGGTTCTAGGCGCAACAGTGTGGAACCGCGCGACCGCTACAGTCTCAGGTTAGAATCCTGCCTTGGGCATGGATGTGTGTGGTATCGTTAGGCTTAAGTATTTCCAAGTTCTAGGAGAATGGTGACCTCAGAAGTTAAGTCCTATAGAGCTCATTTTGAGAAATGCTGGTGGCTGCACAGTCAGTTGATATTTAGATATGCCATAGAATAATAAATACTGATTGAATTACGACTGACGCTGACCTCTCCTGGATTACATCACGGTCATGGTGCACCATCATTCATATACGGCAAATATGATGTAGAATAGTAAGAAATACCAGGAATAAAATTTTGTTAAGAACCGACGGAGGCGTAGCGAAGAGGGGCGTGTCTCCTGTTTAAGTAAAGGTGTTGTAACCAAATGTCAACATGGGAGGCCGGAAGTGCAAATAAAGTGGAAGCCCGTTTTATCAGACTTCATGAGACGGAAGGCAAGACCAACTGATTCGGTACTGTGATATCAGTGCGGAACAGACAGAACGCATTATTATAATTAAACTACATTCAGCAACTTCACTTATACATGCCATAAGAACGCCTTTCAGGATGCAAACCTTACATACAGCTACGCTCTGAAAACTGAAGTTCAACACTGGAGCAACAGAGAGTGCTGACAGGCTCAGAAAATGAGATAACATTAGGTTGCCACTGTGTGTGTGTGTGTGTGTGTGTGTGTGTGTGTGTGTGTGTGTGTGTGTTGGGGGCGTCCAAGTAGTTGTCTGCTGTGTGAAACCTCCCATCATAGGTACCAGTTAGAATAGCAGCTCAGTTGTTCATGATTATGTGTTTTGTTTTGGGATGGTATTTGTATGCAAAGTTATTTGTCTATCATGTAGGTTAACTGCAATTTAATTCTGTTTTCCGGTAAGAGATTCGCTGCATCTGTGCAAGTAGGCTGTTTACGTTTTCTTATTGGTAACGCCGCCGCTACGTAGCGCTCTGTATGAAAATCACTGGCTTTGCCGTGTGCAGTCTGTGCCTGGTTTGCATTGTTATCTGCCATTGTAGTGTTGGGCAGCGGCCGCTGGATGCTAACAGCGCGTAGCGTTGCGCGGTTGGTGAGCCGCCAGCAGTGGTTTGAAATGTGTAAGAATTGATGTCATGAACTGATATATATATTATGACTATTAAGGTAAATACATTGTTTGTTCTCTATTAAAATCTTTCATTTGCTAACTATACCTATCAGTAGGTAGTGACTTCCGTAGTTTGAATCTTTTATTTAGCTGGCAGTAGTGGCGCTCGCTGTATTGCAGTAGTCCAAGTAACGAAGATTTTTGTGAGGTAAGTGATTTGTGAAACGTATAGCTTAATGCTAGTCAGGGCCATTCTTTCGTAGGGACTTTTGGAAGTCAGATTGCTTGCGCTAAAAATATTGTGTGTCAGTTTAAGCACATTCGTGTATAATTGTTCAAAGAGGACGTTTCACATAGACCAGTCGTGTATAATTTTTCTAAGCGGACGTTTCATCTGTTTCAACTTTACTAGTGGCTATCAAGTGTTTAACATATTTTTCTGTAATTTTGGCGCTATGCTGTATTTCAGACCTATTGTGAGAAGATTTGTTTCGTTAGCTGTAAATTCTGTATTTGTGAAATTTTCTAAACGTCGCTAAAATTGGTAGGACTTAACATTCATGAGTAGGTTGATGTATGTGATGCTAAATGTGAGAAAGTTTCTCCTGTCTTATCTACGATCTTGCTGCATAGCTGTTGATTTGAGGTACAAGATCTGGTCTTGTTGTCACTTATGTAGGCATATGAAGCAATGACATTATATCGAAGATAAACATTATTTTTGACGCCTATAATGATCTTCACCAGCTTGATTTTGAGGGGGAATAAAACGCAGAATTTTCTCCTTTACTTCAGAAGACGGTATTGTGAACTATTTGTCTTCTTTAGAGGCAGCACCACAATATGTCAGAAAACGACATGGTGTTGACAGTTAGAAGTTCAGCAAGGTCGTCATACGGACTTCATATCACTCTGGATGTGAAGTCAAATGAGATTCACATTTATACACGGTTTCTCCAAAACTGTATTGGTAGGTACTTGACAATGGCGATAAATGCCAAAGTAGTCTGCCGTCAATGAAGATTAATTTCTATAAGCAACTTTTCATGTGCGTCTTTCTAATAATCAGCTACATTAAGTTGCAGGCTGCTCTGGTAAATTCCACAGCCGGCCGGGGTGGTCGAGCGGTTCAAGGCGCTGGAGTCTAGAACCGCGCTGCTGCTGCGGTCACAGGTTCGAATCCTGCCTCGGGCATGGATGTGTGTGGTGTCCTTAGGTTAGTTAGGTTTGAGTAGTTCTAAGTTCTAGGGGACTGATGCCGTCAGATGTTAAGTACCATAGTGCTCAGAGCCATCGTGTAGGCTTTCAAGCCGGCGTCTCCATTAATTAAAATTTCCGGGCTACGAGGACGTGGTCGAACAGTATAAATTCTTCCTTTTGACGCTTCGTGGCCAACTGCAGGCACCATCTTCAAAGGTGAGTCAATGACTGGCTTCTGGGCCTTGGAAGTCCTGTTTACACAGAGCGTATACTGGGCGCCAAAACTTGTCACGTGCTGTCGACAGCTAAACTATCTCTGACTAACGTCATTACTCTCGATCACAGATAATCCTGCGCCACATCGTCGGCACAGAGTGACAATCGATTACCTGTGATCGGGAGTAATGACGTTAGTCGGAGATAGTTTGACGACAACACGTGACGAGCGGTAGCACTGGGAAAGTTTATAGAAGGGCAGCTGGTTTTGTATTACAGCCGGACAGGCGAGTGTGTGTGCCACTCGTATGATAATCGATTTGGAGTTCTAATCATTAAAGCAAACGCCTTTTGTATTTTCGGACAATTTCAATAACAAACTTTCCCTTCCAAATGTGAAAATATTTTATCACCTCCCATCTACATAGGGAGAAATGACCATAATCGTGAAATAAGAGAAGTATGAGCTGGCAGGGAACATACACTACTGCCCAATAAAATTGCTACACCAAGAAGAAATGCAGATTATAACAAGGTATTCATTGGACAAATATATCATACCAGAACTGACATGTGAGTACATTTTCACGCAGTTGGGGTGCATAGAACCTGAGAAATCAGAACCCTCAACAACCACCTCTGGCCGTAATAACGGCCTTGATACGCCTGGGCATTAAGTCAAATAGAGCTTGGCTGGAGTGTACAGTTATAGCAGCTACCCATGCAGCTTCAACACGATGCCACAGTTCATCAAGAGTAGCGACTGGCGTATTGTGACGAGCCAGTTGCTTGGCCACCATTGACCAGACGTTTCCAGTTGGTGAGATATCTGGAGAATGTGCTGGCCAGGGTATCTGTCGAACATTATCTACGTCCAGAAAGGCCCGTATAAGAACTGCAACATGCGGTCGTGCATTATCCTGCTGAAATGTAAGGTTTCACGTGGATTGAAGCAAGGGTAGACCCACGGGTCGTAACACATCTGAAATGTAACGTTCACTGTTAAAAGTACCGCCAATGCGAACAAGAGGTGACCGAGGCGTGTAACCAGTGGCACCCCATACCATCACGGCGGGTGATACGCCAGTATGGCGGTGACGAATACACGCTTCCAGTGTGGGTTCACCGTTATGTCGCCAAACACGGATGCGACCATCATGATGCTGTAAACAGAACCTGGATTCATCCGAGAAAATGACGTTATGCCATTCGTGCACCCAGGTTGGTCGTTGAGTACACCATCGTAGGCGCTCCTGTGTGTGATGCAGCGTCAAGGGTAACCGCAGCCATCCGTTCCGAGCTGATATTCCTTGCTGCTGCAAATGTCGTTGAACTGTTCGTGCAGATGGTTGTTGCCTTGCAAACGTCCCCATCTGTTGCCTCAGGGATCGAGATGTGGCTGCACTATCCATTGCAGTCACGCGAATAAGATGCCTGTCATCTCGACTGCTAGTGATTCGAGGCCGATGGGATCCAGCACGGCGTTCCGTATTACCCTCCTGAACTCACCGATTCCATATTCTGCTACCGTCATTGGATCTCGACCAACGCGAGCAGCAATGTCGCGATACGATAAACCGCAATCTCGACAGGCTACAATCCGACCTTTATCAAAGTCGGAAACGTGAAGGTACGTATTTCTCCTCCTTACTCGAGGCATCACAACGTTTCACCAGGCAACGCCGGTCAATTGCTGTTTGTGTATGAGAAATTGGTTTCAAATTTTCTTCATGTCAGCACTTTTTAGGTGTCTGCACCGGCGCCAACCTTGTGTGAATGCTCTGAAAAGCTAATCATTTGCATATCACAGCATCTTCTTCCTACCGGTTAAATTTCACGTCTGTAGCACGACATCTTCGCGGTGTAGCAATTTTAATGGCCAGTAGTGTAATTACCCTAGCACTAAAACTTAAGTTCTGAAAAAAACTGAATTGTCGTTGTACCTCCAAAGCAATAGCTAATCAGTTTCCTTTATGGTGATTTTTTGATTCAGCAGGTGGAAATAAGCTATTTTTGAGACTGCACCATTTTCATAGATGGGTAGTGTAATTTGTGTCTGTTTTTGATGGGATGAAATATTATACTACGTACGTGCTGAGGATACTGGCTGCAGTTTCGCAGTGAAATGTACAGCCACGCCCACCCGGGTCCTGCCCCAAACCGTGGCCCAAATAAACCCGTCCCTGGGCTCAGTCTGTGGTGACAGCGCGCACATTGGGGTGTCGCAGGTGGCAGGCTAAACTCCGGTCCCAGCACGGCGCCGTGTGGAACGCCAGGCGCGCCGTAATACCACGGTGCGGCGGGCCATTGACGCGGCAGGACAGGCGTGGGTGGGGGGCGGGGGCGGTGGCGGTGGCGTGGGTGGGGGTGTGTGCCGGGGACGCACAGCCGGCGGTGCCGGGTTCATTACGCGCCAGGTGGCGCCGGCACGTCACCTCACACAAAGTCCCACCAACCCCCACCCCATCCCACCATAAAGCGCAGCCGCCTCCACCAGCAGGCGGGGGCAGTAAGTGTCCTGCACGGTGGTTGTGTGGCACACGTTACAACAGTGTCTGTTAAACTCGTCTGTACCTCCGAAGTGGGACGTCGGCTCGCCAAGGCAGCTTAACAAGTCTGGCAGAACGGTGGTAATCACCATGCTTCGCAGGTACCAGGACTACAGGAATAGTCAGAACAAATGTGCCACATAAACTTGAAACTGCATCTCTTAATAGTTTCTCTGCATCCGCAACTAGTTATACAGGGTGGTCCATTGATCGTGACGAAATAAGCGTCAAACGAAGAAACTACAAAGAAAGAAACTTGTCTCGCTTGGAGGGGGAAACGAGATGGGGCTATGGTTGGCCCGCCAGATGGCGCTGCCATCGGTCAAACAGATATCAACCGCATTTTTTTAAATAGGAACCCCCATTTTTTTATTACATTTTCGTGTAGTACGTAAAGAAATATGAATGTTTTAGTTGGACCACTTTTTTAGCTTTGTGATAGATGGCGCTGTAATAGTCACAATCATATGGCTCAAAATTTTAGACGAACAGATGGTAACAGGTATTGTTTTTAAATCAAATTACTGCACGTAGGTACGTCTTAATGTTTTATTTCGGTTGTTCCAGTGTGATACATGCACCTTTGTGAAGTTATCATTTCTGAGAACGCATGGTGTTACGGCGTGATTACCTATAAATACCACATTAATGCAATAATTGCTCACAATGATGTCTGTCAACCTCAATACGTGTAACGACATTCCTCTCAACAGCGAGTAGTTCGCCTTCCGTAATGTTCGCAGATGCATTAACAAAGCGCTGACGCATGTTGTCAGGCGTTGTCGGTGGATCACGATAGCAAATAACCTTCAACTTTCCCCGCAGAAATTAATCCGGTAACGTCAGATCCGGTGAACGTGAGGGCCATGGTATGGTACTTCGACGACCAGTCCACCTGTCATGAAGTATTCTATTCAATACCGCTTCAACCAGACGCGAGCTATGTGCCGGACATCCATCATGTTGGAAGTACATCGCCATTCTGTCATGCAGTGAAACATCTTGTAGTAACATCGGTAGAACATTACTTAGGAAATCAGCATATATTGCACCATTTAGATTGCCATCGATAAAATGGGGGCCAATTATCCTTCCTCCCATAATGCCGCACCATATATTAACCCGCCAAGGTCGCTGATGTTCCACTTGCCGCGGCCATCGTGGATGTTCCGTTGCCCAATAGTGCATATTATGCCGGTTTACGTTACTGCTGTAGGTGAATGACTCTTCGTCGCTAAATAGAAGGCGTGCAAAAAATCTGTCCTCGTCCCGTAATTTCTCTTCTGCCCAGTGGCAGAACTGTATCCGACGTTCAAAGTGGTCGCCATGCAATTCCTGCTACATAGAAATATGGTACGGGTGCAATCGATGTTCATGTAACATTCTCAACACCGACATTTTTGAGATTCCCCATTCGCGCACAGTTTGTCTGCTAATGATGTGCGGATTAGCCGCGACAGCAGATAAAATACCTACTTGGGCATCATCATTTGTTTCAGGTCGTGGTTGAAGTTTCACATGTGGCTGACCACTTCCTGTTTCCTTGAATAACGTTAACTTTCCGGCGAACGGTCCGGCCACTTGGATGTCGTCGTCCAGGATACCGAGCAGCATACATAGCACACGCCCGTTGGGCATTTTGATCGCAATTCCCACACATCAACACGATATGGACCTTTTCCGGAATTGGTAAACGGTCCATTTTAACAAGGATAGTGTACCACGAAGCAAATACCGTCCGCACTGGCGGAATGTTACGTGATACCACGTACTTATACGTTTGTGACTATTATAGCGCCATCTATCACGAAACGAAAAAAGTGGTCCAACAAAATCATTCATATTTCTTTACGTACTACAGGAATATGAATTAAAAATGGGAGTTCCTATATTAAAAAACGCAGTTGATATCCGTTTGACGTATGGCAGCGCCATCTAGCGGGCGAACCATAGCGCCATCTCGTTTACCCCTTCAAGCTAGACGAGTTTCGTTCTTTGTAATTTTTTCGTTTGATGCTTATTTTGTGAGATATTTTGCCCGGTCACGATCAATAGGCCACCCTGTATACTGCACAAGCCACCCTGTGGTGAGTGGTGTAAGGTACCTCGTACCATTAGTAGCCATTTTTCCCCTGTTTCGCTCGCAAACAGAGCCATTACACTCACACTACAAAGAAAAGCGATTCCAACACAGTTATATTTACTTAAATTTACACTGTTAAACATAACGCTCCTTTATTATAAACGTTTATCACAAGTAAAACATTACACAAAAAGAAATCTGTAGCTCCTAACATCAATAAAGTGTTGGCGCAACTACACAAAAAAAAATAAAAAAATGAAGTTACAGTCTCTCTAATTCACGTAGCTCAATTCTAGTGCATTCCGATGGCATTGACGACACCTTGTAAGAACTCTTGGCATGGAGTGAACCAATTTGCGAGTAATATTTGGTGAGATCTTGGACACACAACACCGTTTGTAACTCCCGCCTCCACACAGAACGATGTTTTCGAACTTTTGTAGCCGCGCGTCTCCAAAAATAGTCTCCATGTTCAGGATGGTGGAGTGAAAATCTTTCTTGGATCTTATACACACACACCAAAAAAAGTTTCGCATCACCTCGGTTCCGAGACTTCCGGATACTACACATTGCATATTGTACCACCCTATGGCGAGACCTTCACTGGGGGTGGTCCAGATTGATGCACACACCGGTACCTCTAATACCCAGTAGCATGTCGTCTTGCACTGATGCATGCCTGTTTTCGTTGTGGCATACTATCCACAAGTTCATCAAGGCACTGTTGGTCCAGTGGTCCAGATTGTTCCACGACGATTCATGGATCACGTCGTACATAAACAGCCCTTTTCAATCTACCAAGTCTGGAGAACATCATGGCCACTCTAGTCGAGCGATGTCATTATCCTGAGCCGGCCGGTGTGGTCGAGCGGTTCTAGGCGCTGCGGTCTGGAACCGCGTGACCGCTACGGTCGCAGGTTCGAATCTTGCCTCGGTCATAGATGTCTGTGACTTCCTTAAGCAGTTCTAAGTCTAGGGGACTGATGACTTCAGAAGCTAAATCCCGTAGTGCTCAGAGCCATTAGAACCAATTTTTTTTCATTGTCCTGAAGGAAGTCATTCACAACATGTGCACGATGGAAGCGCGAATTGTCGTCCATGAAAACGAATACCCCGCCAATATGCTGTCGATATGGTTGCACTATCGATCGGAGGATGCATTCATGTATCGTACAGGCGTTACGGAGCCTTCCATGACCACCAGCGGCGTACGTCGGCCCCACATAATGCCATCCCAAAACACCAGCGAACCTCCAACTTGCTCCACTCGCTGGACAGTGTGTCTAAGGCGTTCAGCCTGACCGTGTTGACTCCAAACACATCTCCGACGCATGTCTGGTTGAAAGCATATGCGACACTCATCGCTGAAGAGAACGTGATGCCAATCCTCGAGCGGTCTATTCGGCATGTTGTTGGGCCCATCTGCAGCGCGCTGCATGGTGTCGTGGTTGTAAAAATGGACCTCGCCATGGACGTCGGGAGTGAAGTTGCGCATCATTCAACCTATTGTGCACAGTTTGAATCTTAACACTACGTCCTGTGGCTGAACGAAAAGCATTATTCAACATGGTGGTATTCATGTCAGGGTTCCTCCGAGCCATAATCCCTAGGTATCCATTGTAATAGTAGCCCTTGGGCAACCTAAGCGAGGCATGTCACCGACAGTTCCTGTCTCTCTGTATCTCCTCCATGTCCGAACAACATCGCTGTGGTTCACTCCGAGACACCTGGACACTTCCCTTGCTGAGAGCCCTTCCTGGCACAAAGTAACAATGCGGATGCCATCTAACGGCGGTACTGACCGTCTAGGCATGGTTGAACTACAGACAACACGAGCCGTGTACCTCCTTCCTGGTGGAACGACTGGAAAAGATTGGCTGTCGGACCCCCTCCGTCTAATAGGCGCTGCTCGTGCATGGTTGTTCACACACTTAAGCGGGTTTAGCGACATACCTGAACAGTCAAATGGACTGTGTCCGCGAGACAATATGCAGGAGTTCTGGGAACAGGGTTGATGGAAAACTGTTTTTGATGTGTATATAATAATCACTTCGGAGTACTCACAGCCGGACTTTTAGTTGGGAAGTTGAAAGTAAAAGACGCCATCTAGATTCACTTTCTGTGCATTGCTACGAAATAATCTCGCTAAACATCGATATATTTATAACTTTCCATGTCACCTTCAATAACAGCTTACATGCATCCCTAAACCCTTATGCTTCCTCCCCCAAGCCTTAACACAGGTAGGACATGTTGCGGTTAAAGCGTCTTTGATTTGCGCCAAACTTCTCACTTTCTGTCAGATCCAAATACGTTAAACTTGGATTCGTAATAAAACAGCAGAGTATTCCAAAATTCAATCCTTTTATTTACATAATCTTTGCCGGACTGCAAGCGTTTCTTAAGTTAATTTTAGAGATAAATGGTTTTTTCTGGGGACTCTGCCATGTGCACTCCGATTTCACAAATCTGCTACGCACGGCGCTCTATGTCAAGCACAATAACAACATCGTATAGTGTAGCCGTGCTTTTTTGAGAAAAATACCCTCATTTAACTGATTACGTGTGTTTTTTGTTATGTTGGAAAAATATTTTAATACACAAATTATTTCCATTACTGAGCTAGAGGAATAGTATACGTATAACTCTCCTAGTGTTTATACATTTTCTGTCACATGGGAAAATGGTGTCTGTGCCAAAACTTTTTGGTGCCACTGTATGTCTTCGCGGGAGCCATAATTTCTCTTACTTTGGCGGCCCTTAAGAGAAAAATCCGTTGGTAGCAGCAGAACCCTTCCGCATTCAGCTTCAAATGTCGGCTCCATACTTTTTCTCAGTGTCGTATCGCGAAATGAAAAGTCATCTTCCGTCCAGTGATTTCCATTTGAGGCCCTGAAGCTTGATCGAACCTGCCCGTAACAAATCTAGCAGCCCGCCTTTGAAATGGTTATGTGCCTTCCTTTAATCGGACCTGGTGGAGATCATAAACACTTGTAACCTCCCCACAAAATAATTTCCGTAACCTCCCAACAGTAAGAAATATAATTATTTATAGCATTCAGCGTAACCTCCCACAGATAAATTCCGTAACCTAGCAGTAATACAATGCGACTAATCTCTCAATAAAAATTGCGACTCACCGTCAATTTAACCTGGTAAATTTTGGACGTCAGCAGTGCTGCGTCATGGCCCTGATACATCACTCTGAATATACTGAAAAATCTTACCTTAATTAGGTCGCCGGATAACGCGTATATATCTGCTCCTATAAGAAATTTTTCTGGCGCAGCTAAGTGCAATGCTGGCCGATAAATTTGTCTTATATAAAAGGAATGAACTGATTTTTCTTTTCAATAATCGGGATGACCAAGGATCGGAGAAATTAGTAAATTCTTTAAATTGAAATGAGTGATTGTCAAAAGTTACTTTTTATGAGAAAGATTCTTATTAAGCAATTTTTTTTAAACATTTACATGGGACTTGATGTAACAATACTACATATGCGCGAGGCTGCTTTTACCTTATCTTACAACGCTCAGGCTCTGCCATCGCTGCACACGACCGGCCCAGCCAACACGATACACCACACACGACTGCTCGCTAGCAACAACTTACTCCTACTGCTACACAAGTTCCTACTGCAGTCAATACTGCTCTTTGGTCTCAGATTCTCTTCTAGCTTACATATCGGAGGTAGCGCGTGAGCAATCCATCGAAATTACATCTGCTCGAGTGCGCTAGCAACAAATTCTTTAATCATGGACCTCTTACACACTCAAGCAGTACTGAAGAATAGGTTACACTAATGTTCTATACACTATCTCCTTTACAGATAAGCTACACTTTCCTAAAATTCTTCCAATAAACCGAATTCAACCATTCGCCTTCCCTGCTACAATCCTAATTTCATTTCAAATCGCTTTGCAGCCTTGTGTTTACGTATAGGTGTCAAACAGCACACAACTGATGCTGTACTCGAAACCTACGGCATTGGTTTTCCTGGACATCTGCATTAACTTACATTTATCTACATTTATAGCTATCTGCAGTTCATCACACCGATCAGGAATTTCGCTCACAATGTCATCAGCAAAGAGCAGCAGATTGCTGCTCACCTATCCGCCAGCTTATTTATGTATATAGAGAATAACAGAGTTCCTCACAGTTGCTTGGGGCCGTAATAACCATACTCTACATAGACGCCATCCAGTGCTAGTAATGTATTATCTATCTTGAAAGTTGACAAATTCACTCTGCGTTAATTTTCCCTGTCTGAGAATTTTCGAATCCATCCAACACATATAATATGGTATCCTGAATGGATATTTAGTCTGTAGTGAAGTGTGTGCTGATCTGAAATTTCCTGGCAGATCAGCACTGTGTGCCGGACCGTGATTCGAACTGGGACCTCCCTTCTGAAATGGCGAGGTGGCGCTGTGGTTACCACACAGGACTTGCATTAGCCAGGACAACGGTTCAAAACCTGCATCCGGCCATCCTGATTTAGATTTACCGGTGTTTCCCTAAATCAATTTAAGCTAATGTGAGGATGGTTCCTTTCAAAGGGCACGGCCGACTCCCTTCCCCATCCTTCCCTCATCCGATGGGACCCATGACCTCGCTGTTTGGTCCCCTTCCCCAAATCAACCAACCAACCAACCAAGCTTCTGAGCTATCGAAGGGGCAACTCACGACCCACCCTCGACAGCTCTGCTTACGCCCGTTCCTCATCTTCCATCTTCCTAACTTCCCTGCTTTCAGCAGTGCTAGTTCGAGAGTGTATCCTGGAGAACTATCGTCAAGTTCAGATGGTAAGAGATGAGGCACTGGCGGAAGTAAAGCTATGAGGGCGGGTCGTGAGTCTTCCATGCATGGATAGTTCCGTCCGCACCATACGCTGATTGTTTAGCCACACACACACCGACAGAACTGCAGAAAACCGCAGGATAACCCAACTATTGTGAAGGGCCATAAATGCTCATAAATTAAGGATAATTACAGAATGTGGTGCCACACAACGTGGCACTACACAAAAATGGCGCTAATAGCATAGGCACATAGGGAACACACCCGACACAGATCTGTAATAAGTTGAAAAAACTGTCCCGAAACACATGTGTGCTAAAAAACTTCACTGTTTTCTGCTCGTGTACCCAAACATCAAAATGAGATATGATCACCATGCACACGTATACAGTCTGTACAACGGGTTGGCATTCTCTGGACAGGTGGTCGGGCAGTTGCTGGGGTATAGCCTCCCATTCTTGCACCAGTGCCTTTCGGAGCTCCTGAAGTGTCGTAGGGGTTTGAAGAAGTACAGCGATACGTGGACTGAGAGCATCGGAGAGGTGCTCGATGGGGTTTAGGTCTGGAGGACAGGCAGGCCACTCCATTCGCCTGATATCTTCTGTTTAAAGGTACTTCTCCACAATGGCAGCTCAGTGGGGCCGTGCGTTATCATCCATAAGGAGGAAGGTGGGACCCACTGCAACCCTGCAAAGGCGGACATACCCGTTCAAAATTATGTACCAATACACCTGACCTGTTACAGTTCCTCTGTCAAAGACATGCATGAGTGTACATGCACCAATCATAATCCTACCCCACACCATCAAACCACGAACTCCTTACAGGTCCCTTTGAAGGACATTAAGGGGTTGGTATCTCGTTCCTGGTTCACGCTCGATAAAAACCCGACGAGAATCAAGCTATACCTGGACTCGTCCGTGAAAATAACCTGGGACCACTGTTCCAATGACTATGTACTGTGTTCTTGACACCAGACTTTACGGGCTCTCCTGTGACCAAGGGTCAGTGGAATACACCTTGCAGGTCTCCACGCGAATAAACTGTGTGTGTTCAGTGGTCTGTAGACTGTGTGTCTGGAGACAACTATTCCAGAGCCTGTGGTATGGTCCCGAGCGAGGCTACCTGCAGTACTCCGTGGCCGTCTGCGGGCACTGATGGTGAGATATCGGTCTTCTTGTGGTGTTGTACACTGTGGACGTCCCGTACTGTAGCGCCTGGACACGTTTCCTGTATGCTGGAATTGTTGCTATAACGTTGAGATCTCACTTTGTGGCACACAGAGGGCGAATGCTATGACCTGCTGTGTTTGACCAGCCTCCAGTCACCCTAGTAGTCTACCCGTTATAACATCATCAATATGTGTTGTATGGACCATTTTCAACACAGTCTCCATTAGCATGTCTGAAAACGCCTGCACACTTAGTCGCTACGCTGTACTCTGACATGCAACATCACACCACTGCGCATGTGGACTGCTGCCAGCACCACTGTGAGACGATCGCAGGTCTAATGCACCGCATGGTTATACCCCGAGGTGATTTATACTAGCAAACCACCCACCAGAGCGTTGTTTCACCATTTACTAGCATTATCCTTAATTTACGAGCATGAGTATATATCCTGTTCCAGTTAATTTCTGTCTACAGGCGTATGGCCACTTCTGTAGTAATCACCATGAAAATTGGTCTGGGTTCAAAGAAACGACGCTGCTAACGTATAATACGTTCGCTCGTAATATTCGGTCCACGATCAACATAAGTTGTGAAACGTCCCCTTTGAAAAACTGTACGCGACTGGTCTATATGAAACGTCCTCTTTGAACAATTATACACGAATGTGCTTAAACTGTACACAATATCTTTAGCGCAACGCAATCTGACTTCCAAAAATCCCTACGAAAGAATGGCCCTGACTAGCATTAACCTATACGTTTCACAAATCACTTACCTCACAAAAATCTTCGTTGCTCAAGCTACTGCAATACAGCGAGCGCCACTACTGCCAGCTAAATAAAAGATTCAAACTACTGAAGGCACTAACTACTGATAGACATAGTTAGCAAATGAAAGATTTTGATAGAGAACAAACAATGTATTTACCTTAATAGTCATAATATATATATATATATCAGTTCATGACACCAATTCTTACAAATTTCAAAACTCCGCCATCTCTCTCCCCACGTCCACGACTGCTGGCGGCGCACCTCCAACTGCGCAACGCTACGCGCTGTTAGCATCCAGCTGCCGCTGCCCGACACTACAATGGCAGACAACAATGCAAACCAGCCACAGACTGCACACGATACAGCCAGTGATTTTTATACAGAGCGCTACGTGGCGGCGGCGTTACCAATAAAAAACCTAAACAGCCTACTTACATAGCCCCCATGCTCCCTACAAAAAAATTTTACAAATTGTTTTGGGCAGTGGCCAATAATGATTTGATAAAATTTTTCATAATTACTATGACAAAGAAATGAAATGCACACACTTATCGATACAATGTTGGTCATAAGTTAAAATTTTCTCACAGTCCATAAAGACAGTCCTGATCGTTCATCATAGTAAAATTGCAGTGTTTTTTTCAAAGTCTGAGCAATAAAAGAAATTGCACTTGGAAGTAGTGGATTTCTAAGCAGTCTTGAAGAAGTAGTGTTGTACTTCCAACGAAAGACAGTGCTGACTCTTGACATGCAGACAGGTAATGGGCCACAACAGAGTCAGTCCACGTTGAAGACTATCGGTAGGTAGGTCATCACAGAGCAGACCCACTGTAGTCCTGGTAGAGATAACTATTGGTGGGCCACCAGAGGTGCAGACCCACTGCAGTCCTTGTAGAAATAATGGTATTGGTGGGTCATCAAAGGTGTAGACCCACTGTAGTCCTTGTAGAGATGGCCAGCAGCCATCTGTTTGAGTGTGCAGGCGCACAATCACCATTGAAGAGTCTTGCGGATAATATAGCAAGTCCATAACCACCACTTGTGCACTCACAAAATTGTTTTTGAAATGTCCTTACAACCGGCAATGCTGTTATCCAGTGAGTTATTAACACACGTGCAAACACTATCACTCCCTACTTCTCACATATTGTCCATATACTATGACCAACAGAAACGTGTGCAGTGAAATGTAATTTACAAGTTACTTAATTTGATGAACTGGTGTCAATTACAATTTTATAACATAAGAATACAATAACAAAGGTACAAAATACATCATTAAAGAACATAACAATACAGATAACATTTGTAGTAGTACAGGCTTTACAAAAGAATCGAAATAGCAAATACATCAGTGTTACAAAAATTATGACATAAGTACATACATAAAAGATCAGAATAACTTTTGAAACATCAACTTCACACATGAGCATTAGAACAAAACAGAATAAATAATGTGTAAACATCTTTACAAAGTAAATAACACATTATTGATGCAAATTATATTTGAGGATAACAGTATTCCTCATCATAGTGAATGTAGCTGAATATTAGAAAATTCTACAACATAAGTCTTATCAGATAAACATATAAAGACAGGAAGAACATAAATACACAAGGGTACACAAACACATAGTGGGATAACACAAAGAAAGGGCAGGGTTTGTTTTACTGCAGTATTTTGCAAACAAAACTTTCTTTACTTCTCGGAGATCTCCCTTCGTTCTTCATTATTTCCAAAAAGTCCTATCTATACCTGCTTTCTGTACTTTTCTCATATAACCTCTCAGTGCATTTCTTCAAATCCATCGCAACTCATTCTCTTATATAGGGTACCCCCTCTTAAGCTAACTTAAATCTACTGACCTCAGATGCTTAACTAAGGGACGAGGCAATGCAGCAGCACAAAACAATTAATACAAACAGCAATGAAAAAAATGGAAATTGGCAAAAAAGGCAGCAATATTACAAGTAATATAAGGCAATGCGCAGCAAACAAGAAAAATAAATCAGTAATAAAATAGGCTTAACCTAGTAATACAAAGTGACATTCAGTAGCACTATGAATGGCAAACAGCCGCAGCAAATGCTATAACTTATACCTAAACATGACAAACCCACAAGCAGAAAAAATAGTACACTAAAGACAACAATGCAGATAAGGACAATGTCTATTCACATCTTAATGTCTATGCAATTAAAGTGGTGCACCACAAAAATTTATTGTAAAAAAATATTACCATGTAATTGAAAAGACAGTTCTGTATGCAATTTCTGTGAAGGGAAATGTCTTTTTGTGCTACTTGGTTTTTTTTAAGTACATCATAATGTTATTATTTACTGGATCTGTAGGCATAAAATATTTATATTAGTACATCCATAAAATTTATTTTAACCAATGCTTCAGTGCAGTTAGAAACTATATTTTAAACAAAATGAGTAAATAAATGCATAAAGCAAGCCACATGGCATTTCTCTCAACTAGCAGGACAATAACCATGAAATGTTTCTCGTCGTTTCATTAGGCATTTTAGTAAATATCATAAATTAAGAGCTCCACAGTATAATCATATGTTTTCAAGTTTGGGCGTGTAGTATTTGCGATGCTTTCTACAAAGGAATCTCAATAGCGAGGATAATGGCCTTTTTTTTTCTCCACCTGTGCCTCTGACAGACACACACTAATGGCTTTCTTTTGTTAGGTGGTTGTCGCGCAGCTGGGTGCCCACGACGCATTACACGCAGGTGGTCACTTAACTGTCTTATCGAAATATTTACGACACCAGTTTCCGCTACAGTTTCAGTCTCATATAAAAAAATTCACAGGTCAAGAATTTGCGTTACAAATATGTAGAAACAAAATCCTTTAAATATAATAGTGTCCAAATAACTCTTAAAGTACGATTCTCGGTTTCCAACATCCTTTTTCACAAATTAGAGTCCCACTCATTATTCCTTACCTTATTCGTCGACACTTCTTCAATATTTCATCATAACAGATACGTAGCATAACCAAATAACTCATATAGCATCAGCTTAAACATACTTCAGCAGCATAATTCACATCGTCATCGTAATAATAACATCATAACACCACAGTCAAATACTCAAAATCTCCGTAGCTTCCTCCAATAATTTCAAAACCTAAAAAAAAATTCTCTGCTCATGTCAAAAGTGTCATCTGCCTCAAACGTACTTTAAAAATCGTGATCCCATACCAAATATGTCATTCAAAGCTCTCATAGTATCACAATGGTTCCGAAAAAATATGAACAGTTCACAAAGTACAGACAAATTAAAATTTCATAAGTGTGAAGTTATCCAACGGTGCAATTACGTAAACATCTGTCACTGATGTAGTAAAATAAATGTTTGTCTCTCTCAGTTAAATAACCAGATAGCTGTGTAACTTATGTGTTAGAGAAATATGGTACCGATGTGTAAAATTGTATAAGTAAATACCATATTAGCTAGGGCTCCTTGTGCTTGCCAAACACATGGTACACAAAGTAAGCGTGTACCCCCCTAAGGATTAATGTAATTATATCCTCGGATGTTACAGATTACAGCAATGGAATGAAATGTATCACAGAAAACCTTTGTATCATTGTACTTCAAATATCTTTAAAAATAAATGTTTTAAGTACAAAATTAGTCACTCAAATACGCGTACTGTAGCGCTAAACTGTGCGTCGTGTTGTAAGATAATCTCTGTGGAACTGTCGTAGTTATCGTCCTCTGTAAGCAAAGTTCTGCTGAAGTCAATGTACTTACCTCGTAATAAACGAAGTGAATAGCTTTGCGTATAAATTTCTTAGTTATTACGCTTATTGCCATGATGAAGAAAGTACTGTGCTGTAACGTATTGCTGTGCAATGGAAAAGGCTGTCTAATTGTAGCTATACCACAAAAGTTACCACTAAAACATGTTTTACTTTCCAGAATAATTCAGAAAAACTGTGCAGATATAAAACAGAAACACCGCAAAAGCACAATGTAAATTGTGTCACACATTAGTAGCGTCGTGATATAATCGTGTAGCTATCAAAGAAACCAAATGCTAAGTCATCGTTAATCTCACAGTACGTACTTCAAATAAAGAAAGTCTTTTCAACTTAACCAAAATGTTGCATTAAAATCTCATTAGTAGTACTGGTAAATGTTCTAAGTATGTAAGCCTTATAGTCGTTACGTAATCGTGTAACTAACAAGCAAGAATGTACAAATAACAACACTGTGTCGTCTGTTCACTATAACAATGCATTCGTAATTTCTGTTTAAAAATGTTCCCTAGGTTCTAGACTGTATAGTTAACTTCAAAACACTGTTGCATGTTAACAGTTTCTCAGTGTGACAAAGCATACTAGAAATGTGAAGTGAAATGTTTTATGGCAAAGACAAAGTTAAAAAGCAGATTATATTTCAATAAACGGTTTTACATGTGAAATGTGGTGTAAACCTTTTACCCTTTATAGTACTCAGAGTTTGAACTTGAATGCAATTATCATGCGGTATACGTCGGTAAAGAATACTGGAATTTTTCTCAAGGTTAGCGTCTATGTTATTTTTCTCTGAGCCAGCCGGCGCACGTAGCTGCCTGCGGTGCGGGTCATTGTCTGTCTCTTTGTTGGCGGGCGTCGTTATTGGGATTAGGAGACCTAACTTCTACAAATTCACCTTGCCGAGAGGGCCCTGCTCTGTTTGAATCCCGCCAGTTCTGATGCAATTCAGGTCTGTCGTTACGATCATATCGTCTGTCGTCATGTCGGTAATTTCTGTAATTAATTTCTTTTCGTTCACGTGGTGGAGAATTTCTCCCTGAATCGTAAATGCGCGCTGGACCGTTGCGTCTGAAGTTATTCCGTCTCCCGTGATGATAATAGTTCTGGTTGCCATATTGTCTGTTTCTATGATTGTCTCTGTCATATTCATTACTACGCAAATGCGATTTTTCTCTGTAATTATTACTCTGCCAGTGGTTGTCATACGGCTGGTGTCTGTTTTGGTCACGATTTGTGTTGTGAGAATAGCCTTGTCGTGTCCAGTTGTTATTTCTTTCATCGCGGAATTGCGACGGATGTGACCTGTAATTGTTGTGTTCCTGTTTTCGCGTTCCGCGATTGTCAGTGTCAATTTCTAATTCTTGTAAGAGTCGCTGAAAAGCTTCAATGTCGTCTTTGCAACGGCCTGCCAAAATAATATGCCGTAAATGTTCATGCAATTTGATTAAGCAAATGCGGATGAGTTCTGACGGGCTGTATGGGTTTGACAGGTACTGATTCTTGTGCAACATGTCTTCAAAATATTTCACAAGACTGGAAAATTCAGATTGTTCGAAATGTTTCATCATCATGATGCCATGTTTTACTCGGTCTTGTGTGGCTTGGGACCAATATGCTGAGAGGAAGGCATGGTAAAATTCTAACTTCACTGTGGCAATCGTGAATGACCGATCGCATTCTTACAGCTGGTTCATTCTCTAAGTAGCCACACATAAATTCTAATCTGTGCTCTAGTGACCAGTTGGGAGGAAAACAATGAGAGAATTGATGGAGCCACGCTTGTGGATGAGTGTCGTTGCCAGAATTCTTAAATGTTTGAATTTACGTGTAGTAATGAACAGCTTATAGTCAAAATCATCGTCTCGGCGGGTAGCATATCGGTCATTGTTACGTCGTGTCGGCGGTTCCATCTCAGAATTCGGTGTACCTTGCCAATTTCTTTCATAATTTCCGAAGTGCCCTGTGTTATTATTTTGTGGCTGTTCCGTATTTCTATGTCCCTCTTCCCGTATTGGAGCGCGAGTGTCCTCTGAAATACGTAATTGTTGTATTACCTGTGTCAGCTGATCTTGTACTTACCGGATTTCTCTTTGGTGTTGCGTACTAATTTGATTCAGACTTTGTTTGAATTTCCTAATTTGTTCGCACTCTTCTGTGTCATTAAAGACTACCGGTTTTGTGTCATTCAAATTATCATCTACCTTCGTAGATAAATTATTTAGCTGATCCGAAAGTTCAACTACTTTCTATGATAATGAACTAATGTCCTCCATGTGTCTTTCTGAACCAATTTTCAGAGTATCTACTGTGTCCTTTAAGTTTTCTTGAGTTTTTGCAAGTTTCGTAACCGAATCGGTAGATGCAACTGAGTCAATTTTAGCTTGCAAGGTCTCATGATTTTCATGAACAATTGTTTGCAGTTCTTTTATGGCTGCTTCGTGATTCTGTAATGCATTTTCATGCCGCGAAAAAATAGGTTGGAAATGCTCACAAATTTGTGTTTTTACGTCATTAGAGGCTTTTTGACATTTCGATTCGATTTTATGTAATTCAGTAGTTAAATCTTCACGTGTTTGTTCAAACGTATGTTCCACTGAGTCTAACTTTTGAAGCTTTTGCTCCATTGCGTCTAACTTTTGCTCTGTTTGTCTCTGATTTTGTTCCATTGTGTCTAACTTTTGAAGCTTTTGTCCCATTTGTTGCATTAACTGTAATAACAGTGCACTGGTGTCTGAAACATGTTCCTCAGTGCTTTTCGGCAGTGCATTTGAACCGGAAATATTCGCATTTTGAAAAGGAGAAAATGTGTCTTGATTTATTTGAGAAAATGGTGAGGACCCATAACCTAAGTCTACAGTATTTGCAAGATTGTGTCCTGTCATTTCGGAATCGTGAGGCGAGCTGTTGCCGACCGATCGATCGATAACGCTTCCCTGTGCACTAATTGTTTCACTGCCTACACCATTATTTGCAACCCGCTCCATTTCCCTACACACAATTACCAAATTACTACTTTGAACATTAGTTAATTCATTACATGGTGGCGCTAACACACTGCTTTCGTCTTCACTGTCATTTCTCAGTTTACTTTGGAGCCTAGTATTACGTTTTTCACACGACATTATTGTCACAATTTTTCACACGACAACACAGAAAAACACAATTTGAAGAACAAAAATAAGAGAATACATTAACATAGAAAATAATATCTAGTTAATTGCAAGCGCAGCTGCGAAATACTTGGTGCAACTCTACATGCATGCCACAACTATTTTACTGTACAACAACGAAAGACTGCAACTACAAAGGAAATTCTCTCTATGATTACGCACTAGCAATAAACAAAAGCTACACTAATTACACAAACTACAAGGAAAAAATCAGTAGATTCCAGTGAGGTATCCTCGGCTAAGGGTCGACATATGAAACGTCCCCTTTGAAAAACTGTACACGAGTGGTCTATGTGAAACGTCCTCTTTGAACAATTATACACGAATGTGCTTAAACTGACACACAATATCTTTAGCGCAACGCAATCTGACTTCCAAAAATCCCTACGAAAGAATGGCCCTGACTAGCATTAACCTATACGTTTCACAAATCACTTACCTCACAAAAATCTTCGTTGCTCAAGCTACTGCAATACAGCGAGCGCCACTACTGCCAGCTAAATAAAAGATTCAAACTACTGAAGGCACTAACTACTGATAGACATAGTTAGCAAATGAAAGATTTTAATAGAGAACAAACAATGTATTTACCTCACTAGTCATAATATATATAGCAGTTCATGACACCAATTCTTACAAATTTCAAAACTCCGCCATCTCTCTCCCCACGTCCACCACTGCTGGCGCCTCACCTCCAACTGCGCAACGCTACGCGCTGTTAGCATCCAGCTGCCGCTGCTCAACATTACAATGGCAGACAACAATGCAAACTAGCCACAGACTGCACACGGTACAGCCAGTGATTTTTATACAGAGCGCTACGTGGCGGCGGCGTTACCAATAAAAAAACCTAAATAGCCTACTTACAGTTGTACCGTGAATGTCAACAGCTTTGAGATTTTATGCCATACTGCAGAACAAATACTTGATGATGTAGGATTTTAAGTTTCGACTCTGATTCGGAATTGGACGAATATGGTACATTGACGAACATCTATCGGAAATCCAGAAATATGAAATCTGTCTACAGTTGCTGCCTGTGTATATTCACAGGTACTGTCAGCTTATGAATTACAGGAACCAACCCTGTGCGTCCACGGGAGGCCAAGTGCAATAATATCGTGGTCACGTAATACGCCTCTGACAGGAGTAAATAAATAAATAAATAAATACTAGACGGAGTTTCCAACTGTATGAAACAGCGAACGACTTTTCGGATTCTATTCCTGGATGGGGCGATAACAGAACGACTGCTTTCATTCGGAAGCGCGGTATTTCTGTTTATCGATCGTGTCTGTTCATAGTGATGTCCATCATATAAACAATGTTTATATTTTTGCCGGAAATTAAAAAAATAAAAGTGGTTCAAATGGCTCTGAGCACTATGGGACTTAACTTCTTAGGTCATCAGTCCCCTAGAACTACTTAAACCTAACTAATCTAAGGACATCACACACATCCACGCCCTAGGCAGGATTCGAACCTGCGACTGTAGCGGTCGCGCGGTTCCAGACTGTAGCGCCTAGAACCACTCGACCACTCCGCCGGCTTTTGCAACAAAAACAAAAAAAAAAGCTAAGTATAAGTGCATCCTTAAATATTTTGATACTTTAGTTGTGACAACGATTTTCATTTTCAATTACGTACGAACGTTACGTGAGTCAGCAGACGGCTGTTTATTAACACAGTGCAAGAGAGAGAGCTGAACGGACAGACCTAACAACGTCGAAACCGAACGATCGATGTTTAAGTACATTTCAGGTGCGCGTGTTTACCGAATTCCGTGTGTGCTTTTCCCGTTACTCTTGCTGGCTTGCGGAGACTACAACCGCGCTTTTACTCGCCCGAATTTAAATTCGGGAAAAGCCGCAATTTCTATCAAATTGTCTGCACAGTTCGCTCGATGTCATGAGCGAACTTGTTTTCTTGGCAGTTTTTTTTCCCCCCACAGTGGTCCTGTTTCTTTTCTCTTTCCCGCCCTAAACGAGCGAATGCTGCGCTCTCGCTTAACTGGACCACCGTTTTTTTTTTCGAACGCCCTTAGTGTGCAGCTGGTGGCTGCACACAGTAAAGAGCTGACGGGGGCCCTGTGGGTGGGATAGGTGTGGGTGGGAGGGTGGGTGAGAGGGTTCTGAGGGGGAGCAGGCACGCCCGTGGACTGCAACCGTTGGCAGCACTGGGCGATAGCCGAGGGAAAGCGGCGCGCCCGCGGCTTGGATTGGCAGCCCTGCCATTTGCAGCGCGGCCGCCTGGTGTTGACATTTCTGGTCCGCTGTTTGCACCGCCCGAGCGTCGGCGAACCGACTGTCAGCACACGCGGCGGGAGTGAGCGGTCTAGTTCAAAGAGGTGGGGGAGGGCGTGAAAGAGGGTGGAGGAGAGGAGAGGAGAGGAGAGGAGCGGAGAGGAGAGGAGGACGGGAAAAGGATGCTTGATAGCAGCGAGCGACAGCTCGTCCAGGACAATCTTTGCCTCGCGCTTCCGCGGGGGTGTTTCTTTTTTTTTTCCTGCATTGTACATAGTGGTGGCAGCCACATTAAACGTTAACCACTCAGCGTTAATGTGTACATGTACCGAGCTCTGTTTTGCTTTAGAGAAAAAAAGTAAATAAGAGTGTAGAAATTCCATTTACTGCAGAAAATGTTCAGCGTGGACGGTGACACACACACACACACACACACACACACACATACACACACACGCACGCACCCACACACTCAGAGAAAATGCGTCTCGATACACCAATATCTGTGAACGCTGGTGTAACTTTAGAGGTACTGCAGCGTGCTGAAATATACAGGGTGGTCACAGGTGTACAGTCACCATTGCAATAAATGCAGAAGGTCGCTATTTTGTCAAAAAATGATAGGAACTGTGGATGTAGCACTATATGGTTCATAATCGAAGAACTAACCAGCGACAAATATTGTTTAGCAGTTTTTTTTTCTATTTCTCTTTTCAAAGCGTTATGGGTTTCTCATTTTACGAATCTATCATCAGATGGTTATTAAATGCTTTCGTTTTGTTTCCTTGTTGGGGCCTCGTTTCGTAGCCGTTATTCGTTCGCTGCACTAGGACAGAAAACGTGTTTTGTTCACTATTTGGTAATGCCTATGATAGATTTATTTCTTACGACCTCTGTCAAAGCACTTATAAAATAGTTTTAATGTTATTAAACCGACAAATGTGGTGAAAGTTCCAAGCAAACTTCATAAGTCTAGCCAAGGAGCCTGTAAACTGAGGAACAGTCAACGTCCAAAATATCTAATCGAAGTATAGGATAAGAAATCTAGAATTACAGCTTCACCTATGAAAAAGGAAGTGGTTCGGAAACACAGTGGGAAAGCCAACACAGAAAGTCATCCGTAAAACACTGGAACGGTATAGAGATACGTGTGAGGAAAATCGAGTGAGAGAAACAATAAGATGCTTGAAATGCAAACTGTGGATTTATGCAAACTGTGCTGGGATAGGGAAAGAAGTGAAAAAGTTACATTGCAATGCCTGCAAACAGCGATGTAAGGACTAAAATATGTAACATTACCTTAAACTTAGAATAATATAAATCTTTCAGGTTAGAGACATAGTTTACAATGGTGTTACATATTATTGAACTAGATTACTAAAGTATGCGTCTTCGTGAGGAAATCGCCTTATGTTTTTGTTGCGAATTTTGAAATTAACACAGTCTGGGCGTGCACTATCCGTGTGCTGTTCATTCCTTTGAAAAACACCTTACATGACACCATTTTCTGTTTGATGGCAGCACTCGCAATAAACATTCACAAAGCGTGACGCAGGTTCACATGAGTAACATAAACAATGTTTCGAAACAAATGTTGAAATGCGTGCGAGTTCCTAAGGGAACAAAATGTTAATGTCATCGGTCCCTAGAGTTACACACTACTTAAATTGACTTAAACTAAATTATGCTACGAAAAACCACACACCACTACCCGAGGGAGGGTCCTCGCAGTTTGTGACATGGCGCCCTAGATCACGCTGCCGGTCCGCGCGGCAATGTTTTAAAAGATCTTACAGTCTTGCTGTGCTGGTACTGCGAACGGCTGAAAGCAAGGGGAAACTACAGCCGTAATTTTTCCCGAGGACATGCAGCTTTACTGTATGATTAAATGATGATGGCATCCTCTTGGGTAAAATATTCCGGAGGTAAAATAGTCCCCCATTCGGATCTCCGGGCGGGGACTACTCAGGAGGATGTCGTTATCAGGAGAAAGAAAACTGGCGTTCTACGGATCGGAGCGTGGAATGTCAGATCCCTTAATCGGGCAGGTAGGTTAGAAAATTTAAAAAGGGAAATGGATAGGTTAAAGTTAGATATAGTGGGAATTAGTGAAGTTCGGTGGCAGGAGGAACAAGACTTCTGGTCAGGTGACTACAGGGTTATAAACACAAAATCAAATAGGGGTAATGCAGGAGTAGGTTTAATAATGAATAGGAAAATAGGAATGCGGGTAAGCTACTACAAACAGCATAGTGAACGCATTATTGTGGCCAAGATAGATACGAAGCCCACACCTACTACAGTAGTACAAGTTTATATGCCAACTAGCTCTGCAGATGATGAAGAAATTGAAGAAATGTACGATGAAATAAAAGAAATTATTCAGATAGTGAAGGGAGACGAAAATTTAATAGTAATGGGTGACTGGAATTCGAGTGTAGGAAAAGGGAGAGAAGGAAACATAGTAGGTGAATATGGATTGGGGCTAAGAAATGAAAGAGGAAGCCGCCTAGTAGAATTTTGCACAGAGCACAACTTAATCATAGCTAACACTTGGTTTAAGAATCATGAAAGAAGGTTGTATACGTGGAAGAACCCTGGAGATACTAAAAGGTATCAGATAGATTATATAATGGTAAGACAGAGATTTAGGAACCAGGTTTTAAGTTGTAAGACATTTCCAGGGGCAGATGTGGACTCTGACCACAATCTATTGGTTATGACCTGTAGATTAAAACTGAAGAAACTGCAAAAATGTGGGAAATTAAGGAGATGGGACCTGGATAAACTGAAAGAACCAGAGGTTGTACAGAGTTTCAGGGAGAGGATAAGGGAACAATTGACAGGAATAGGGGAAAGAAATACAGTAGAAGAAGAATGGGTAGCTCTGAGGGATGAAGTAGTGAAGGCAGCAGAGGATAAAGTAGGTACAAAGACGAGGGCTGCTAGAAATCCTTGGGTAACAGAAGAAATATTGAATTTAATTGATGAAAGGAGAAAATATAAAAATGCAGTAAATGAAGCAGGCAAAAAGGAATACAAACGTCTCAAAAATGAGATCGACAGGAAGTGCAAAATGGCTAAACAGGGATGGCTAGAGGACAAATGTAAGGATGTAGAAGCTTATCTCACAAGGGGTAAGATAGATACTGCCTACAGGAAAATTAAAGAGACCTTTGGAGAGAAGAGAACCATGTGTATGGATATCAAGAGCTCAGATGGCAACCCAGTTCTAAGCAAAGAAGGGAAGGCAGAAAGGTGGAAGGAGTATATAGAAGGTTTATACAAGGGCGATGTACTTGAGGACAATATTATGGAAATGGAAGAGGATGTAGATGAAGAAGAAATGGGAGATACGATACTGCGTGAAGAGTTTGACAGAGCACTGAAAGACCTGAGTCGAAACAAGGCCCCCGGAGTAGACAACATTCCATTAGAACTACTGACGGCCTTGGGAGAACCAGTCCTGACAAAACTCTACCAGCTGGTGAGCAAGATGTATGAGACAGGCGAAATACCCTCAGACTTCAAGAAGAATATAATAATTCCAATCCCAAAGAAAGCAGGTGCTGACAGATGTGAAAATTACCGAACTATCAGTTTAATAAGCCACGGCTGCAAAATACTAACGCGAATTCTTTACAGACGAATGGAAAAACTGGTAGATGCAGACCTCGGGGAGGATCAGTTTGGATTCCGTCGAAATGTTGGAACACGTGAGGCAATACTTACCTTACGACTTATCTTAGAAGAAAGACTAAGAAAAGGCAAACCTACGTTTCTAGCATTTGTAGACTTAGAGAAAGCTTTTGACAATGTTGACTGGAATACTCTTTTTCAAATTCTAAAGGTGGCAGGGGTAAAATACAGGGAGCGAAAGGCTATTTATAATTTGTACAGAAACCAGATGGCAGTAATAAGAGTCGAGGGGCATGAAAGGGAAGCAGTGGTTGGGAAAGGAGTGAGACAGGGTTGTAGCCTCTCCCCGATGTTATTCAATCTGTATATTGAGCAAGCAGTAAAGGAAACAAAAGAAAAATTTGGAGTAGGTATTAAAATTCATGGAGACGAAGTAAAAACTTTGAGGTTCGCCGATGACATTGTAATTCTGTCAGAGACGGCAAAGGACTTGGAAGAGCAGTTGAACGGAATGGACAGTGTCTTGAAAGGAGGATATAAGATGAACATTAACAAAAGCAAAACGAGGATAATGGAATGTAGTCAAATTAAATCGGGTGATGCTGAGGGAATTAGATTAGGAAATGAGACACTTAAAGTAGTAAAGGAGTTTTGCTATTTAGGAAGTAAAATAACTGATGATGGTCGAAGTAGAGAGGATATAAAATGTAGACTGGCAATGGCAAGGAAAGCGTTTCTGAAGAAGAGAAATTTGTTAACATCGAATATAGATTTATGTATCAGGAAGTCGTTTCTGAAAGTATTTGTTTGGAGTGTAGCCATGTATGGAAGTGAAACATGGACGATAACTAGTTTGGACAAGAAGAGAATAGAAGCTTTCGAAATGTGGTGCTACAGAAGAATACTGAAGATAAGGTGGATAGATCACGTAACTAATGAGGAGGTATTGAATAGGATTGGGGAGAAGAGAAGTTTGTGGCACAACTTGACTAGAAGAAGGGATCGGTTGGTAGGACATGTTTTGAGGCATCAAGGGATCACAAATTTAGCATTGGAGGGCAGCGTGGAGGGTAAAAATCGTAGAGGGAGACCGAGAGATCAGTACACTAAGCAGATTCAGAAGGATGTAGGTTGCAATAGGTACTGGGAGATGAAGCAGCTTGCACAGGATAGAGTAGCATGGAGAGCTGCATCAAACCAGTCTCAGGACTGAAGACAACAACAACAACAACAGTCATAAGAGATTAGATTACCGAAGTTGTGAGAGCGTACATGACAGTAAAATACGTCTTTGCTAATGCAATGGAATAAATTTGAAAACTAAAAAAAAAGAAGTGAAGTCATTTATAATATTTTTTAATGTACTGAATGCTTACTATAATGCGTTTAAAGGTTATTAATAAATACCAGACAATGTGTGCAGTACATAGAGAATCTGTTCTGACATCACTCGGCAAGACTCCGGAACGCGCTACTCGTCACATCTCACGGAAAACTGTGGTGGGCCGTGCATCAGTAACACCTGGGTGGCAAAAGGTTACTCTTACAGAGCGCTCAGAAAACACGGTCGAGAGCCAACGTAACTTCGTCCATAGGCGGATAAGAAATAATTAGAATTGCAGGTTTCTGTGCAGGTACAATGGCCTCCAAACGTATATTAGTGGGGCTCTTGTTTAATGTTGTTACAGGCCTGGCAGGGTACACACTAACACAAGAAGAAACGACGTACTACGAAGGAATTATCCGTGTAGGACGGAATGGGCAGATGTGATGTACATGCACACAGAAACTGATGATTATAAATCCAGATAAAATGGATGATTTTCGCAAGATAAAAAGCGTCATAAATGGAGCAAGTCAACAGCGCATTGGTCCACCTCTGACCCTTAGTTAGTTGGGTGTCCTCCTGAGAGATACCGTGCCAAATTACGTCCGTATGGTGAGTAAGATCATCAGAATCCCTACATAGTTGGAGGGCCTTGCACATAATATGCAGTTGGGGAGGTATCCTGAGATCTTGATGGCCAGGGTATGGTATGGCAAGCACGAAGACAGGCAGTAGAAACTGCCATCGTCTGCGGGCAGTTATTATCTTGCTGAAATGTAAACCCAAGATAGCTTGCTTTGAAGGGCAACCAAAAACGGCCTAGAACATTGTCGATATGCCGCTAGGATGTATGGGTGCCGTGGATGACAAACACATGGGTCTCTGCTACGAAAAGAAATGGAACCCCAGACCATCGCTCCTTGGCGTGGGGTAGCGTTTCTAAATGCTTCTTGACTGGTCACGAAGTATCAGTGAGAACCATGACTCATCACTGAAGATATTTCGACTCTGCTCAGTAAGATCAGAAGCCAAAGGGGTGTCTGGAGAAGACCTACACAGTGATGGGATAACAATCTCACTCTCGCCCGCCATACGGAGCGACAACTCCGAGTGATAGTCTGGGGTTGCATTTCACTTCTTAGCAGGTCCACTTTGGTTGTCATATGCGGCATCCTTGCAGTGTAAAGGTATGTCAACCATATTCTGCACACTGTTTTGTTGCCCTTCATGGAAAGCCGTCGGGGACTCACATTTCAGGAAAATAATTCCCACCGACACACGGTGAGATTTTCTACTGCTTGTCTATGTCCTCACCGAATCACTATCAGAGAAGTCAGTGAGGACGATGGCCTATCAACTGGCATATGCCATGAAATTTCATCTTATATTTTGGGCTTGAAACGCCTGACAGAAAGTGTATTTCGGTCAAAAACAGTCACGGATACTGGTTGCTCAGGAGTTGCTACATTAAGTCAACAACAATGCAGAATGACTGAAACCTGTCTTGACAGACAGGTTAATCCGTGTGACGTCGAAATGAAGACTCAGTGGCCCCAGTGAACCATTCTGGATCGCCAAGACTCGAGAAAGATCGACAAGAGCGGAGAGGTGTGAGGCTTATGCCTACAGTGTTCTTCGACTTTAACAACATAGTTCGCAATGAGTCCTTACCACAAGGTCAAAGGATCAATAAGGAGTATTACTTAGAAGTTCAGCGCAGTTTACGTTAAGCAGTCCGACCTGTCTCGAAGCAGTTCATGGCTTCTGCACCACGACAGTGTCGTTGCTGAAGCTTCGCTGTTTGTTCGTCAGCTTTTGGCCAAAATCAGCACTCTAATGATGCCCCGACCTGCGTGTTTTCCATTCACGGCGCTTCATGTGACCTTTTTGTGTTGCCAAAAACAACGAAACTCGTAAAGGGGTCGTCTTTTTTATGAACGCTGCTGAGACTGTGAACTCATCGCTGAGAGAGCTTAAAGCTAACCGAAAGATCGAGTACCAGAAGCGTTTAAGGTATTTGAAACAGCACTGTCATAAGTGTATAATATCTAATGGCGACTGATCTGGAACAGAGGGGGGGGGGGGGGGGGTGAAATCAAAAATGGGTCAAATGGCTCTGGGCACTATGGGACTTAACATCTGAGGTCATAAGTCCCCTAGAACTTAGAACTACTTAAACGTAACTAACCTAAGGGCATCACACACATCCATGCCCGAGGCAGGATTCGAACCTGCGGCCGTAGCGGTGGCGCGGTTCCCGACTAGAGCGTCTAGAGCAGCTCGGCCACTGCAGCTGTGGGGGGGGGGGGGGGGGGGGGGGGGGAATGGATAGAGTCCTGAAAATGAAGCAAAAATGTTCAGATATACGTTAAGCAAGTTTTTCGTCTTTTCCCGGTTGCGGACACTTCTTTCTTTAGCTTCATTTGTGTTTTTTTTCTTTTTTTCCGAAGTCTAGCTTTAGGCACTAGTAAATAAACAAATCATTTTACTGCTGTGAACGGAAATAACAGTGAAAGCTTGCTCTATAGTTCTTATTAGTCTAGTGTCATGTGTGTACCCAACATTCCCTTCCCGCCCCCCCTCCACTAAGGGTCGAATCGGCTTCTTCCGAAAAGGGTGCCAGGAGAAACTTTGCATTAGCGACATTTGCTGAGAAGCGTAGTCTCATGCCCAGATTCCAGCCATTGGCATGGCGCTTGCTCATCTGTATACATATGGTACCAGTGTGTACTGTACGTTTCTGGCAGATTTGTATTCTAATCAGCACATGGTGGAAATGCTCCTGCGTGCTGAAAGGTTTCCTAAAAGGCATTTACCAAACAATAAGACCATTCAAACAATAGATGAACGTATTGGGAGGATAGACTTTTTTTCTACAACCACAAACAGCGTTAGAACATTTGATCTAGTAGATCGATACTTCATAATATTGACGACAATTATGCCAGCAGCGCCAGAGGAAAAGCAGAAACTGAGAACGTTAGGCATGTGACAATGTGGTAAGTGTTATGAGAACATCTTCAGAGTATGCAAGGTTTTACTGAAACAGATTTTCAATCGAAAAAAGCTTTCTATACTTGGTCACTGGATTAGTGTGCTCAGGATCAACTCTTTGTATCTGTCACACTATTCAATGGTGGCAAAGGTTAGTACGAATTAAGCGCAGAATTTTCTCAGTACTCTTGTATGTATAATGTTTTGCAGTTTTGGAAACAACACATCAACAACAGTTTATCATCAATGTATGGGCTGGCATAATTGGAGACGTTAACTAGACATTTCATTTTACATGGAACACTGATTCAAGCATCATATAATGAATCTTTAATGCGAAATTTGAATATTTTCCTGGAAAACATTTCATTAAACTTACTCTAGAATATGTAGCTCATGCACTATTGGGCACCACTTCATTTTGTTCTGCAACCAAGAACAATTTCAACTTGGTGTCTCTCAAATAACTGGATTCGCCATGGAGCAGCAAGATATTGATCTCCTGATGTCAGTTGAATGGATTTTTAAAGATAACAGCAGGACCCTAGAATGTGACAGTAAGCAAACGATACAAGATGTGGCGTGTAGAAGCTTCTGTTGGAGGTAATGGTAGACTTTTGAACATGCAAGTTAGCCATCAGAAGCCAAGAAGCAAGCATGTAAAACAAGTGGCTGTAACTAAAAAAATATAATAAATGACCATATCTGAATGTAAAATATTCTGCTTATTTTCTTATCTCTCTATCAGTTCTCCAGAGGTTTCCCAAATGTTAGTCAACAACCTGTGCAACACAATATGATTTCACAGTGTCCATTTACACTGCATGAAAGACGAGAACTGATCCACTCCTCATGGTCTCAGGGATAGATCTGAGCTATTGCCCCACACCTTTCGTGGAGGGGGGGGGGGGGGGGAATATTCTTGAGATGGATGTTACTCTCTCCACTTCTGACCTAACGCAGTTTACAGATGCATAAGAAACAAAAAAAGAAGTACACACATACAGTAATTGTATAAATAGAGCAGCCTTCACCATTAGTAGTGTGTTCACTTCTTTTTATTTTTGGGAGAGTGAGCAGCTGCGTGACTAGGCTGGTGCTAATACTGCCACCCTCACGTGGAACTCTCCCGTCGTCATTAGATTTCAGTGTGGCCCTAACGTTGATTCATTGTCGCTAACAGCACGAGTAAATCTCTCTTCTCCCAAACCCCCTCCCCCCAATTCTTTGTGTGTTTGTGTTTGTGTGTGTGTGTGTGTGTGTGTGTGTGTGTGTGGAAACACTCTGGAGGAACGGCTGGAGGGCTGAGTCTGCCAGACGGAATATTGGAACCCGCGTTCCGAGGCCAGAGAAATGAACGGCGCAGTTCAGGAGCGACGCCAGCGCCACTACCGTCCACTGTTCTCCCCGCTACTTGGAGGGGGAACCCCCGACCAGTGTTTTCGCCGCAGTCAGGGAACCCCCCAGCTCCTCATTAGATCCAACGGGCGCCATTACGCGGCGTATTACCCGGCAGTGCTGCCACCACAAACCCTGCCGCTGACATCCCTCCACGGAATCACATCGGAGGAATGTTTACTTCTGCGCTGGATCCAGCAGCAGGCCGTTAGACCGGCAATGTCTGTGTGGGATCGCGCCACGCCGCTAATCCTGGAGCGGGGGTTGGAAAGAAACACCACGGTGGCAATTCGGGTGGTATCTGGAGGGCCTGCAGCATTCGCACTGGCTGGAGAATGGAGCAACTCGGACAGAATGCAAGGAGCTGATGGTTTTCTATTACAGTAAAACTTAAACACACTGTTTCCACTAGATGTTTTCAGGTCTTTTTGTCATATTAGGTCGTCATTTTTGTCAAATTGGGGCCAGAGTTTATCAGAAACGATGACTAGTTCCTCCAGGACATCTGCTGAATTTGTTTCTTTCACAATAGGGACTTTTATATTTATATGTGTGTGCTATTTCCACAAGATAATATGAAGTGTATCAGTATTCTGAATAGGTAAATTATTAATCACCACGTTAAAAGACCACACTGGTAGCTCAATAGTGGAGCCACACTCATCAATGGAGAAAACTACAAATACATAGTGCTTCATGAAGCATTTTTCATCAAGTGTGTGTACATACATGGCGTCAGTTACACGGACAATATACTTAAAAAAGATGCTTTTAACTTAATGCTCCTCAACTGTAATAACTAATCATTTTTAAATGCTTCGTTTTGATATCATAAGTCATCTCACAGACATGTACATACGTCTTTCAACAAAAAGCACCAAGATGCTTGGAGCAACCAAAAACCTAATGTTGCCGGCTCTAGATATTCCAAAGATTTTGACTGTTACACGCCTAGGACGTCATAGTGTTCCAGATAAAGGACAGAAATATTTGAACCCACAAATGCAAATGCATATGAATAATGGAAGTATTTCATAGAAATATAGTCTGATCATAAAAATGACAATACCTAACAAAAAACTAGCTTCTAGACATCTGACAAAATCAAAGGGCGAGATTTGCTTGGATTGTACCACTTTTGAAATTTTACTTATTGTAGCCTGAACAGTAAGGCACAAAATTACTGAAACAACGACATTCTCGACTTTAGGATACTGTTCTAGCTATCCAGTTTAAAGACTGGAAATACCGAGAAAATAAATACACTACATTTAATTTTGCAAACATCAACAAATGGTACACTTTAGGAATCTGGTTTAATAATTTGTAACTCCCTTGTAAACTATGCCCCTAACGATACTAAAGTCGATCCGAACAGCCCTCAGAAGGCCCAAAGGTACTGACTGGCCGCCGTGTCATCCTCAGCCTACAGGCGTCACTGGATGCGGATACGGAGAGGCATGTGGTCAGTACACCGCTCTCCCGGCCGTAGGTCAATTTTCAAGACCGGAGCCGCTACTTCTCAACAGAGTATCTCCTCAGTTTGCCTCACAAGGGCTGAGTGCACCCCGCTTGCCAACAGCGCTCGGCAGACCGGATGGTCACCCATCCAAGTGCTAGCCTAGCCCGACAGCGCTTAACTCCGGTGATCTGACGGAACCGGTGTTACCACTGCAGCAAGGCCGTTGGCAGCCCCTAACCTTATAGATTTATATTATTCTAAGTTTAAGGTAATGTTACATATTTTAGTCTTGACATCGCTATTTGCAGGCAATGCAATGTAACTTTTTCACTTCTTTCCCTTGCCCAACACACTTCGCATAAATCCACATTTTGCATTTCTAGCAGCAGATTGCTTCTCCCATTCGATTTTCCTCGCACGTTTCTCTACACCGTTCCTGTGTTTTAAGGATGGCTTTCTGTGTTGGCTTCCCCACTGTGTTTCCGAAACACTTCCTCTTTCATTGGTGAAGCTGTAATTCTAGATTTCTTCTCCTTTGCTTCGATTAGATATTTCGGACGTTGACTGCTCCTCAGTTCACAAGCTCCTTGGCTAGACTTATGAAGTTTGTTTGGAACTTTCACCATCTCCCTCGAATTCGGCGATAATTGTAGGCTGGGTAACTTCATCCCGTTTTTTGCTGCCATGGCATCTTACATTGAAATTATGGGGAAATGCATTTAATTGTCCACCATCGAAGTTTTCTTATGTGTGACATGCGTCAAAGATGCATCATCCCTTCAGATGTAAGAATATGCTCTTCCATTTCGTTTTAAACTTTGTTCGAAAACACCCTATTGCATCCAAAAATGTTTACGCTCCTGTTTACATTTTGCTTTTTATTTTCAGCATGCCACCTAAGTTTTGGCTTAGGCAGATTTTATATGCTTGCACATTCATATAATCCCTTATCTCCATTTACAAATATTGTTATATTTAAATGCAATTCATCTGTCTATTCACAACGCCTTCCTGTTACCATATTGTAAGATGAAATGATTATTTAATTAATAATAATTAATAATAAAGAAATTTTGTATCAAATTTTAAAGTGTTTTAAGTAAGACGTTGCGTTGCAAAAATATTTGCAAACATTTTTTTAAGCTCATCATATCAGAAAGTCTCTGAAACACTGCCGATTCAATATCGGCAACTTTCAGCGGTGCGTTATAGGCAATATGGATATTTTCTTTTTGTGAATTCCTACCAATCAAAGCAATATAAATTCAGTAGTGTCTAAAACCTAAGGTTCTTTTATGTACAATCACTCATAAATAAAACATTACGTTGGTACTTTACTTGTAGCAGTAATTCTCTTCGTCACGTATACAGTGAGTTAGATGATAACTCAAAAAAAGCTCTTCTTCAGACACTCTGTTCCTCAACACACACAACTCATAGCTGACAATACAGTAGTGGGAATCAGTGTAAAGGCGGGGTTCCTAAAAAACTAATAGTACAACGTCTGTAGCATACTGTATCGAAATTATTATGAAAGGAATGGACGGAGATAAGACGTAAGTAATGAATACGGAACTACATAGTTTCTTTGATAATACGAGTAAGAAAATAATATCTTTGTATTTCCTGGGTGGAAATTAGTATAAAGGCATTCACTATCCTGTTCTGTTAATGCACTGTTAGTATTTTGCCCCACCTCCGTTCGTCCTCATTTCCACTAAAATTCTCTTCGACAATGAATTGTTTGAGTTTTTAGTTCTTGCAGTGGAACTGTCACCCGCTCTTCTCGAATCGCGCTTTTCGGCTCACATATGGCCTCAGATTACCTTACATTTCGATTAACTCGTCTTCCAAGTTTTCCCCAAAGGTTTTCCGTGCGGTTTAGATAGGGGCTGCGTGCAGTCCAGGGCAAGATATCAATATCTGTATTTCTAAACCGCTTTTGGTTGTAGCATAAACAGGCACAGATGCATTATATTGTTTAAACATTAGGCTTTCGTTCTCCAGGTACTCATACACACACTTCAGTTCTCTCTCTAGCATCTCAATATGCATGTGAAGAGTTTATCTTAGTGTTCAGCCAAGCAATGCGTGATTTATCTTTGGCGCAGAAAACTGCCCAAGTCATAACACTCCCACCATCGAAATTCCTGTTCATTGTACCTGCTGCTCCGTTCTCAGATCATGCCAGTAATATCGAAATCCATAATAATAATGGTTTGTGGCTCCTACTTTGTCGCAAAACTATCTGTTTCGACGCCTCAGATAATTTTCTACTTTGCACATCTTTTTCATTCTGTCTTTATCGTGCGCCCAGACTGACGAAATCAGCAATCACTGTGCTTGACGATTTGACGATCAGCGCGCGACATTTCCTTGTGCTCACTGCTTTTTGCTTTTTTATCACATAATTGTTTTCCGTGTGGCATTGGGACAGTCGTGGTTTATGCACACAATACGCATTATCAGTAATCGCGTCTGTTTCCTGTTCTGCAGTAGACACACACACACACACACACACCCAGCCACCCACACCCACCCACCCACCCAGCCACCCACACCCACACAACCGCCCACCCACCCAACCACCAACCCACCCACACCCACCCACCCACACACCCACACCCACCCGCCCACCCACACCCCCACCCACCCAACCACCCACCCCCACCCAACCACCAACCCACCCACCCACACACCCACACCCACCCACCCGCCCACCCACCCACACCCACACACCCACCCACACCCACACACCTGCCCACCCACCCACACCCACCCACACACCCACACGCCCACCCACCCACACCCGCCCACCCACCCACACCGACACACCGACCCACCCACACACCCACACACCGACACACCCACCCACACACCGACACACCGACACACCGACACACCGACACACCGACACACCGACACACCGACACACCGACACACCGACACACACACCCACACACCCACACACCCACACACCACAAATAGCCGACTGTCTTTGTACCTAGTCCCTCTTTCTAGCATCTGAATCGCTTATATCTTGTTGTATGCTCTACTACCGACATCATGCAACATCATTTGACTAAATTTGGCAATATACTGGATCTCATGCTATGGCATACACTGTGCAGAACTATACCATCCGACAATGTTAATTTTTCTACTAATATCCATGTGTTGATATTGATTTTCACTACTGGATAACACCAACAGTTACGTAGTTGACGCTCACCTCACTAATAGTCGGTTAGTACACGTGCTACAAACCTTATATCAGAGATGCAATGCACACGACTCGCCCTAAAATAAATTGAACAGAAATGACCGGTGGAGACACTGAACACTTTCAGTTTATGTGCATTACTAGTGATGCCTATGCACTCACAGTTTCTCAACACAGAAAAATAACACACACACACACACAATATATATATATAATGCTGATAAATTGAGGATAATGCTGATACATGATGAAACAACGCTCCGGTGGGCGGTTTGCAGGTTTAAATCGCCTCGGGATATGACCATGCGGTGCATTTGACCTTCGCTGGCGGCAGCCTACGTACGCAGAGGTGTCTGTTCGTGCTTGTCAGAGTATGGTTTAGATGTTTTGAGAGATGCTAATGGTGACTGTGAGTGGAAAATGGCTCAAAGAACACACACTGATGACGTTACGAGGGATAAAATACTAGGGCGACTGAAGTCTGGTTAAATACAGCAAGTCGTAGCTCGGGCCCTCCGTGTGCCACAAAGGGAGATTGTGGTGGTGGTAGTTAGTGTCGACAACGAGGTCATTAAAGACAGAGCGCAAGCTCGGGATTACGGACATATTGGGAAGGAAATCGGCCGTGCCCTTTTGAGGAACCATCCCGGCATTTGCGTGAAACGATTTAGCGAAATCAAGGAAAACCTAAATCAGGATGGCTGGAGACGGTATTGAACAGTCGTCCTCCCGAATGCGAGTCCAGAGCACAAAGGGAGATCTCAAGATTATGGCAACGATTTCAGCAGACAGGAAACGTGTCCAGGCGCTACAGTACGGAACGTCCACTGTGTACAACACCACAAGAAGACCGATATCTCACCATCAGTGCCCGCAGGCGGCCACGGAGTACTGCAGGTAGCCTTGCTCGGGACCTTACCGCAGCGACTGGAACAGTTGTCTCCAGACACACAGCCTACAGACGACTCAACACACATGCTTTATTCGGCCGTAGACCTGCAAGGTGCATTCCACTGACTCCGGGTAACAGGAGAGCCAGTAAAGCCTGGTGTCAAGAAAACATGGTCATTGGAACAGTGGTCGCAGGTTATATACACAGACGAGTGCAGGTACAGTCTGAACAGTGATTCTCGCTGGGTTTTCATCTGGCGTGAACTAGGAACCACATACCAACCCCTTAATGTCCTTGAAAGAGACCTGTGTGGAGGTTGTGGTTTGATGGTATGGGGTGGGATTGTGATTGGTGGATGTACAACAGGTCAGGTGTATCGGGACGTCATTTTGCATCAGTGTGTCCGCTTTTTCAGGGGTGCAGTGGGTCCCACCTTCCTCCTGATGAATGATAACGCACGACCCCACCGAGCTACCATCGTGGAGGAGTACCTTGAAACAGAAGATATCAGGCGAATGGAGTGGTCTGCCAGTTCTTCGGTCGATGTATCGCTGCACGTCTTCAAAGCCGTATGACACTTTAGGAGCTCCGACAGGCGCTGGTGAAAGAATGGGAGGCTATACCCCAGCAGCTGCTCGACCACCTGATCCAGAGTATGCCAACCCGTTGTGCGGCCCGTGTACGTGTGGTTTGTGATCATATCCCATATTGGTGTCGGGGTACATGCGCAGGAAACAGTGGCGTTTTGTAGCACATGTATTTCGGGACTGGTTTCTCAGCTTATCACCGATACCCTTGACTTACAGATATATCACGTGTGTGTTCCTTACGTGCCTATGCAATTAGCGCCAGTTTTGTGTAGTGCCACGTTGTTTAAAACAACACGACGTCCTGGACAAGTTGTTGGTCAGAATATATGGATAGTCAAAACCTCTGGAACATCTAGCGCCTGTGACATGATGTCTTTGGACACTTGCAGCATTATACAAGGTACCAAGGTTGTTCCAAGATCGTTAATATTTTAAAATGGAAACAGAAGTGTGAACATGTGACGTCAATCGTTCAACCATAAATGGGGCACTGGGTGAGTGATTAGTTACTGCAGTTGTGGAATGCAAAACACGAATACTTCCTTTGCCTACTCCGACTAACGCACTTTTAGACGAAGCAAACGATATTACCCTTCATCTAAGTGGGGAATACGTGAGTGATAAATTTTTACTGAAACTGTTGCAGATCGTACAAGATCAAGTGTAGGGGACTGACAAAAATATTGTATCATCGCTTGAAATGCATATCTGGATACAAATGCAGATGCCAGCGAAGTCTGCCAGATACGCTGTTCTTTTTCACCGCAAACGGCGCCTTTGCAATTTCCTCAAGGAGTTGCTTATCTGAGCCGTGACCTGAACAGTGTTCTGTGTAGCTGTGAGTGCACTATGTCGGAGCCAACTGAATTCGAACGTGGTCAAATCGTTTTTATTCGTTTCGTGAGTGCTTCCATAACCGAGGAGGTTGAAGTACTTGCCGTTTCAAGAGGCGCCATATGGAGTGTTTGTTCCCCATACAGGGGAAGCGGAAATCCGCTAAGTCAAAAATGGTTCAAATGGCTCTGAGCACTATGGGACTCATAATCTGTGGTCATCAGTCCCCTAGAACCTAGAACTACTTAAACCTAATTAACCTAAAGACAGCGCACACATCCATGCCCGAGGCAGGATTCGAAACTGCGAACGTAGCTGTCACGCGCTTCCAGACTGAAGCGCCTAGAACCGCACGGCCACACAGGCCGGCCCACTAAGTCACAACGCGGACGAAAGGTATGGTGAGTGATCGTGACTAAGTCAAAAAAGAGGACTGTGCCGAAAAACAAAGAGGACGAGAGCTGTATAAATCTCTGCAGAAGTGAATGCGCACTCGCTATGCCCAACCACAGCAAAACAGCTGAAACGGAACCCCTGAAGCTGGCAATTGAGCCGGCCGGTGTGGCCGAACGGTTCTAGGAGCTACAGTCTGGAACCGTGCGCCCACTACGGTTGCAGTTTCGAATCCTGCCTCGGGCATGGAGGTGCGTGATGTTCTTGGGTTAGTTAGGTTTAAGTAGTTCTAAGTCTAGGGGACTGATGACCTCAGAAGTTAAGTCCCATAGTGCTCAAGGGCATTTCAACCTGGCAATCGAAAGGCGAGCTGGAATTCTAGAATTACACATCAGTGATGTCCATAACAAGTAAACGTGGTGCCGAAGTCATAAGTTCTGGAATATCGTGCAACGGAAGAAAGTCATTTGGTAGGATATGTCTTGTTTCATACAGTTTACAACTTCTGGCCGAGTTTGCGTTTCGACAGTGAAGCATGGCGGGGTATCGCTAACGACTTGGACGCCTATACCGAGATATTCCAAAGTTTTCTGCAGAGTCAAATTACTGCCTAGGATTATGTGAGAATGTTAACTGATGAGGTCCTTTCTACGGCACAAACTTTGTTACCAGATTGCAAGCCTGCATCATCCGGGACTGATTTTGAAAGTACAACGATGAATTGTCGCATCTGCCCTAGACAGCACATTCACCAAATGTCATTATCATTTAACATTAGTCGTTCACTTAGGAAAGGAGGTAGCATGATCGCTAGCCATTTCCATCACAGTTACCTAAAGAATGGTAGACAAAGAACGGTACAAGATTCCCTTGAGTATCACACAGAGCATTCAGAGACGACTAAAGGGTGTTTCGAATGCGAACGGGTTTTCGATATGTGTTAGCCATGGTACTGTGTTGTGTTTTTGGTGTTGCCTGTTAATATACACCCCCAATGTTTATAAGTTGTTCTACAATGTATTGGACCCTATGACTCCTGCATACTCAGAAAGAAACAAAGAAGCTTCTCCAATAAAATCTTCTCGTGTAATCAGACCAACGGTAGCGTCGTCCTGTCGCAACGTTTGAGGGAGTTTCGTACCCGGTATCTTCAGAAAATTATGATTTTCTCGTGAAAATGATGGGTACGAAACTCGTCGAAACGTTGCAACGAGACGTCACCATGGGGCTGACTACCCAAGAAGATTCTATCACTGGAATTCACCGAGACAGCCAGCAATCACACACAAGAGATCCTAGTATGCGCTAAACGGGCATACATTACCTTTTCCCCTGCGTGCCTTTCAGAAATGGAAAAATTGATGTTTATATACAGTAGAGATAACCTTGCTGCTCTTGACGTGTGTGAGTGTGTGCGCGCGAGAGTGTTTGTCATTGTGAGAGCTCACGAGCGTATATTGCACCGGACGCCACTGGGCGGAATACGCGTATTTCACCGGCTGCGCACGCACTCGCACGCACACACCCACATAAATACGCACAGCGTCGGGATCCTACAGGTAGAGATCGCGTGACCAGTTCGCTGACAGATATTTCGCCGCATGCGCGCGCCGCTTCCAAATTATTGTGTATTTACGCCTCGCTCTCTCTGACTCTGTGTGTGTGTGTGTGTGTGTGTGTGTGTGTGTGTTTATTTGAGAGGGGGGGAGGGGGGGAATTCGCAGCCTGACGTCGCGTCGTGGTAATTGAAGACCCACGCGGCCGCTTCTGATATATTTACGAGCCTACGGCTACGCTGTTTTTGTGTGTGTGTGTGTGTGTGTGTGTGTGTGTGTGTGTGTGTGTGTGTGCTGGTCGGACTACGGTGTGGCCGGTATTCCGGAGAGAAACCACCTCAGCGGTCCCGCGGCGAGAGATTGATTTATGGCCTCAATAACCAAGCTACATATTTCCCTCTCAATTCCTACCTCCACATTTTTTCGCAGAAATTCCGAGGTTTTACGCCACACGTCGAAGAGATTCTACAAGGGGATCTGTTTTCAGAAAAAACGAATACCTGCTGAACTGGTTCATCGTGTCCAGCCAAAAGGAAACTTCAGGGAGCATACACAATGATACGTTGTCTGTAGAATACCAATTCGTCCTTGCAGGTGAACCATAAGGATTGATACTGGATCCGTTCTTGTTCCTGCTATATTGAAATGGTCTTCCTTCATATCCCAGATGCACGAATATTTTTCTGACAATAAACTTGTTATAATTAAACCTAAATCACAATTTTTAGCAACTGAAAATGCAAATAATATTGCCTTGAATATTATTAGTAGTGCACGTCGATAGTGTTCTACTTGTAGAAGACTGAATAAGTGTTCGTGGCACTCCCGTTCTGAGTGTTCTGTACAAACTTAATTACGTATATAGATAGTTCGTTCATAGGTTTTGATAAGTGAGTTTGTAAGTATCAAAATATGTAACGTAAATGACCATTTTAACTGCACTTATTTACAAGCTTAAATTTATTACACTGCGAGGGGGACCATAGAACTTAGAATCTGAGGCAAATTTGAACTTTATACTTCTATCTCTTCTTGAGAAAAAGGGGCAATAACACACTAAGAGAGAGAAGACAACGAAGTGATTCTATAAGGGTTCAATTTTCCAAATTGAGCTATGCACGTAAAAACGCATGCAAAACTGATTGTCATCGTCTAGATGTAAGTATTTAGCATATTCCATTTAAAAAACTCAGGGGAGTACAAAATGATACAGATCTTTTAAAAGGGGAACAATCGCTGCAGGTTCACCATACTGATTGATTTTGTTTCGGTTTTTGTTATATAGAAATGATCCTGCATCGTACAGTCAAGGTGCATAAACCGTTCTCTTTGATAATAACGCAAGTATTACAATCGAGAAATCAGCAGCTGATAATGTGCATAATACTTCACTGGAAATTAGTAACTGGTCAACTGCGCACAAAAAGCGTTCTTTAAGATTTCTCTTCACAGAAGGAATACATGTGAAGTTCTTTTTTTTTTGTATCTAATAGCATGCAACGTTTCGCATAAACAACTATAGAGGGAATTCCCAGCGAAATAGTATGTCCAGAATGAGGAATACTGTTACAGGTACACCACAAGAATCAATGTTGTATCCCTCTTTTTCTTGTTATTTATAAGTTATCTGCCATCATATATCTGAGGAACAGGGAAATAGTACACTTTGCTGAAAATGCAAGTTTTGTACCTAACCTAATGGAGTAACTTCAATACCCGAAAATAAATGAATGAAGTAATGACTGGTTCAGTTCCTAGGTGACAAGACATTCGTTACTAGTTTGCCGAGAACTCCATGTCACGTCGACCGACCTTATATTGTTATTATTGTTGTTGTGGTCTTCAGTCCTGAGACAGGTTTGATGCAGCTCTCCATGCTACCCTATCCTGTGCAAGCTTCTTCATCTCCCAGTACTTATTGCAACCTATATCCTTCTGAATAATATTAATCCCATCAGGGACTATTTGGGAAAGTGGTTGAAATATTACAGTCAACAACCTCACTGTTCGGTAGTTCTATGTGATCTAATTGTCAATTAATGGTGTCAGTGGGATGTAGCATACCTGAAGAAGCTTGTGGACTCTTCCTTCTTCCCCGAATTGAGGTCATTATCAAGGCCAGAGGTGGTGTCACACAGTACAGGCGTGACGTGGCCCAGTGGTGACTAATTTTTTACCTGGTGTGTTTACGTAAACAGTGGGACTTGATTTGTACTCTGGCCACACAGCGAACGCATTAAAACGAGAAGGCCGGCGAAATGAATGAACCAGGCCGTGCGCTAATGCGCGCAGAGTGCGTACCCGCGGCCGGCCGGCTGCAGCCCATGCATTATTGACGGCGTGCGGAGGCGGAACACGCGACGCGCATTTCCGGGGCCTGCCGCTGTCAGCGGCCGCGACAAGTGGACGCCCTGTTTGCCGACGCCGGCGCAGCAAAACTGGCGACCGTGCCAGGAGCGCAGCCATGGCGACCAGCGCGGCCTTTGTGAACTTCCTGCTTACCACTGTGTGCAGGATTGGAGGAAGATGGGTGTTGATAATGGGAAAGTGCTAAACACTTTCAATTTTTTTCACACCACTGTAGGGCGAGTTTATTTCTACTCGTGCCAGCGAAACATTGCACTTGACAGTTCGCTTTTTGTCAAGTTAGGTTCGCTATACTGTAATAGTGATGTTGCAACACAGCAGCCTGTATAGAAACAGCAGACGATACAGTTTTCTGTCCCATCCTGTAAATGCAAGCGACTGAGCAATTACAAAGTACATAAAAACTCGTTTTTAGTTATACTACAATGACAGTAAGTAAAGAACCGTATAATAATGCACATGAAAGCATAACAATGCACACCCTGTCCATAACGGAGCAAAGAAATACAGAAAACCAGCATCTGACGACTGGTACTTTAAAATCAATACTGTTCATAGTTTACAAAATAAATAATAACCAAGATTGCAGTAAGTAACTAATATTAGTAATTTTCACTACCAATTTACACCGATAATGGCGCAATTCCAATTTATTTATTTATTTATTGTTCTGTGGGCCCAAATTAAGGAAAAGTCTCCATGGTCATGGAACGAGTCAATAGATGAAATTATAACACGATAGTAGAAACAGATAAAATGACATACAAGAAAAGTGTTCAGGCGACAATTCGTAAGTTTAAATAAATAAAACCAACTATGTAACACTGGAATTTGCTTAATTTTTCAGCTCTTCCAGAAGCTCCTCTACAGAATAGAAGGAGTGAGCCATGAGGAATCACTTCAGTTTCGACTTAAAAGAGTTTGGGATACTGCTAAGATTTTTGAGTTCTTGTGGTAGCTTATTGAAAATAGATGCACCAGAATAGTGCACTCCCTTCTGCACAAGAGTCAAGGTAGTGCATTCCACATGCAGATTTGATTTCTGCCTAGTATTAACTGAGTGAAAGCTGCTAACTCTTGGGAATCATTAACTGTTCACGGCCAGTGATCCTATTGTCTGTGCTGCTCGTATAAGCTTCTCTAAACGCTCACCTTTTTTCCTCCATGAGGCTGCATCCACAGTCACAAGAGCTTCACTCAGCATGTTTTCCACCTCTGTTATTGTAAAGGGCTTGTTGTTGTTCCTTACGTTCATTTTTACATCACTGCATACCAACTCAATAGGGTTAAAATGGCAGTGATATGGTGGCAGCCTTATTACATTATGACTCTGCTTCTTGGCAATTTCGTCTACTAGATATGTAGGTGTCGTAGGTTTATTTTCTTTAACAAGAGAATATACCTTTGTCATACTCACATCCGCTGCAATATTTCGAGCCTGTAACCACTGCAGCATAACTTCTTTCCGATCATTTGTGGTTGGGGCTTTGTTCAGTATCACCGAATGATATGGAGCATTGTCCATTGCAATTGTTGTTGGGACAGGAAATTGTTTTACAAGGTTCCTGAACCACTCAACAAATTGAGCGTAATCCATATCTTCACGGTAATCACTAGTTTCTTTTTTATCTAAAAACAAAGTGCGTCGGGGACAAAACCACTGGAGAAGCCTGCATGGAACACAATTAATCTAGCTCCCCTTCCCGTCGGCTGATGGCCGCTACTGCAGGGTGTGTTATCCGTCCAGCATTTACTGACAGCCGCGCGGGATTTGCCAAGCGGTCTCAGGCGCTGCAGTCATGGACTGTGTGGCTGGTCCCGGCGGAGGTTCGTGTCCTCCCTCGGGCATGTATGTGTGTGTGTGTGTGTGTGTGTGTGTGTGTGTGTGTGTGTGTGTGTGTGTGTGTCCTTACGATAATTTAGGTTAGGTAGTGTGTAAGCTTAGGGACTGGTGACCTTAGCAGTTAAGTCCCATAAGATTTCACACACATTTGAACATTTACTGACAGCTTCGCCAGCATTAACCAAATGTCTCTGCCCACAATGTTGTGCAAGAAAACGCTTCGAGTGGTAACAATATGTGCCCTTTCTAACAGTAATTTGCGTCCATCTAGCGTTTTGTAACGGAAACCCATATTTTTAGCACAATTTTTATTGATGTTTTACCACCCCTGAAAAGATCACTTTTTTTAAAAGAGACTAATAACTTAGCAACAGTTGGACACTCTTTTGTGCTGTAGTAAGCATAAACATGCCTGCGGATTGCATCAGTCTGGAAAGAATCTAAATCTGTGATAGGACTAGGATGCATTTTCTTTTTTCCCGGGGTCGTTAAATTGCATTATTTGATCCAGACAGCTCGAAATCATTACGGCTCACTTCAGTATCTTCCAAGTTTTGTAGTAATACTCCATTACTTACTACGGGTCTTGCACTAATTCCAAGAGCTTTCAACATACGTTCCACTACTTTATCGGCAGGAATTGATGGCTGTCCATGAATGCTTACGTAGTTTTTCTGCTGCTCGTAAAACTCACGAGTTCTGCGTACTAACTCCAGTGCCTGGCTGTTTAGCGGCACCCTTCGACGCAAAGGATTGTCACTAGGTGGACGAAATCGTTTCGGCGGCGTTTTCCAAGTATGTAAACTCACAACGCAACAAAAGTCACAACGATATAGAACACAGTACAACGGAAACACGCGGTAAACAAAATACAATTCATGTTGTTTACACATTCAGTAAACAAAGCCGGCAACGCGGGAACTCTGACGTCACAGCACGTGAGTAACAGCAGTGCTCACTGCGCTGTGATTGGCTGGCACCCCACGCTGAACGCCTTGCGCCTCTCGTTCTTCACTTGTTACACTGTTACGCTGCCAACTTCAAACGCAAGCGTTAAGTGCAATGTTTCAGCGGCCCGGGTATAGAGAGAAAAGAGAAACAGCTGAAGAAATGTTAAGAGCTCGGGTGGCTGCCGTACAAGAATCAAAGAACTGAAGGCTGCAAGGTCGAACGAATCTGTACTGCTGTAGAGTGCGATTCAGGTGCCCCTGCCGATGTCGTTTTATGCAACCCGCTATTCAATGGTCTGGACTTCACAAACCACGCTCGAGGTTTTCATATTCCCTTTCTCAGAACCCATTAACTGTTAGAACCACAGGAAAAAAGGAACAGGACTTCTTGTACGAAATGTAACGCAGTTAAATTTTGTACTGTCATAAATTTTCGCCACAGGCAGTAGCTTTTCGAGTTATTCAAGAAAAACGCACAAAAGTCCCCTTCAAAGTCACACCCACTCCCAAAAGCAGCCCCCTTCACTGAGGTTTTCTATTAGGATTTTACGTAAGTTCATAGCGTTCTTGTTTCGCATGTTGGTATTCCAGTTTCTAAGGGTTTATTTATCGATTGTCACTTTTTATTTCCATTTTTTACTTCACAGTTAGTTTCTTCTGTTTCAATTCAACAGAAGGGTGACAGCAGAGGACGCAGCCAGAACTATTTACGCCGTATATGGGGATAATGCCGCTGGATAGAGCACAGCAAGAAAATATCGTTTTGATATTAGTGACTCTACACGTTCAGCAAGACCTTCAGGGTTTGATAAGGATCGTTTAAACTCATTAATCCACAATGATCCACGTTAGTATGCTAGAGAACTGACAAATATGGTGAACTTTGATCATTCCACCATCCTGTGACTTTTCAAGCAATGAGGAAGGTTAAAAAAATCGGGTGTACGGGTACCGCATGCTGAAGGCCAAAATCACACAAATCGATATGCAGCCATCGTATATTTCTGCTTGCTCTCCATCAACTCGCTCGCGAACTGCAGCGACGATTCCTATCCTGTATCGTTACTGGCGATGAGGAATGTTGTCTTCATGCTGGAATAAGGAAAAGGAAGGAATTCTATTCTAGTCTATCGCTTGAGTCTTGTCCTGCAGTTATGCAGGGTCAGCCGTCGTTTATCGGATTTCGCATGTTGATGGTTAAGGGGTGGTCGTATGACCTTCCCACCACCATCCCGTACCACCTGGGACGGAATTAGTGTACCCCAACTGTCTGTGTCGAGTATAATCCATGGAGTAGTACGAATGTGTTCAGATGTCTGTGGGGCGTGTAACTGAGGCGGAACTTGGGGACCAGCCCGGTATTCACCTAGCGGGATGTGGAAAACCGCCTAAAAGCCACATCCAGGCTGGCCCTCGTCGTTAATCCGCTGGGCGGATTCGATCTGGGGCCGGCGCACCTACCTGAGTCCAGGAAGCAGCTCGTCAGCGCTCTCGGCTGGGTCAAGGAAAAGAAAGCAGAAGCTCTCCGTACACAGACCTACGCGCATACGCAAAAGATAGTGTCATGTATGTGGTGGAAAAGCGATGGAGTGGTGTACTAGGAATTGCATGCCCGAGGTTTAATCAACCCTGCTGACTTTTTCTGTCGACAACTGATACGTCTTGCAGACGCAGTCCAATGACAACGACCAGGGAAACTGCGTGGAGTGGTGTCACTCCATGATAACTTCCTCATACGTTCTGCTAGCCTGACAACACAAAACACTATACAGCATTTGGGTTGGAAAGTCCTTCCGCACCCACCTCATTCACCTTATTTTGTGCCCTCATATTTTCACCTTCTTCCGGTTTCTATCGAACAGCCCTCAAGGAACTTCCTTTCTAGATGCAAATGCGCTCCGAATATGGCTCGACGAGTTCTTCGCCTCAAAATCACGTGATTCCTACAGACGCGGATTTGGAAAGTTACCCCAGCGTTGGGAGACCGTTCTAAATAGCGAAGAAAAATGTACAATGTGATAATTATTGAACTGTATGAAATAAAATCGTCATAACTCCTGAACGGTTTAGGTTAGTACGTTCAAACTGCACAACTTGCCGCGGGGCATGATAGGAATTCGTATGCTCAGCGACGGACCCCACTTTTAATTTGGTTGGGTTCGTAAAGAAGCAAAATTGGAGCTTATGGTAGACTGAGATAATCGGTACGATATTGGTTTATGCCACGGTGTCTACCGAACGGTACGTGAAGGTTTTGGCAGATGATTTCATCCCCATTATCGAAAGTGACCGTGGTTTCGACAAGATGAGGTTCATGCAAGACAGAGCTCTACCCCGTAGAAGCAGGAGAGTGTTGGATGTCCTGGAGCAGAACATTGTGGACCGCTTTCTGTCTCTGGGGAATCCAGAGGCCTCTGGCATGGTCTTCGATTGGCCGTCACATTCTCCGGATCTGAACGCATGTGACTCCTTTTTATGAGCCCATATTAAAGACAATATGTACAGCAATAACGGCAAAACCATTGCTGACCTCAAAACTGCCATTCAGTAGACCATCGATAGCATCGATATTCCGACGCTTCACTGGATCATGCAGAATTTCGCTTTTCATCTGCGCTACTTCATCACCAATGAAGGCAGGCATATCGAACATGTCATGACCTAAACCCGAATATTGTAGTGTCGTTTACAAACTGAATGAGGTCTGTGCATCCCGTAGTTTGTGACTAAATTACGTTTCTTTTTTCATATAGTTCAATACTTGTCACTGTGTATTACCGATGACTACAGTCTGTATTATGAGTAGGTGTTGTGTTCATTAAACGTAGGGAAAAATGCTACGAACTCATGCACCAGGATGTGCAAGGTGTGTAGGATGTTGTACGTGGCACTCCCTTCTTCCACCATACAAAAATATACGACTGCAATTGTTTATTCCCACATTTGACTTTTTTTTTGTTCTTCACCGACTGGCCTCACTAGGCCGCCACCTGAGTTGAGCATTTACAAATTCGAAAATTTACTTTTTTGTAATTTTTAAGTAACAGTTTTGTGAATTTTAATAGTATTAAATAAGTAACTACATTACTGCGTTCTTCAGGCCTTCTGACTACGAAGCTACTGTGCAGTAAGGGCTAAGTTAGGAACGAATTGTCAACATAACTAATATTGGCGTAACGTCCACAGAAGTTGTTTTCTTTCACGAGCATGTTTAAAGTAATAATGTTAAGGAAATGCTGGTGGCGCAGTAGCCCAATCAACAGATACCAAAAAAGATCGAGTACCGAGAACAGATCGTGGTAGGTGGGACTGCCACGAACAACATACTAGAAATCTTGACCGGTAAGGTAAGGCTGTGAAAGTTGGGGGGCGTTTTGAAGGTACAAAAGTAATGTTTTTCTTGAATATCACGAAAACATTGACACCGGTGTGTCAGACCCATAATACTTGCTCCGGACACTGCGAGAGGGCTGTACAAGCAATGATCACACGCACGGCACAGCGGACACACCAGGAACCGCGGTGTTGGCCGTCGAATGGCGCTAGCTGCGCAGCATTTGTGCACCGCCGCCGTCGGTGTCAGCCAGTTTGCCGTGGCATACGGAGCTCCATCGCAGTCTTTAACACTGGTAGCATGCCGCGACAGCGTGGACGTGAACCGTATGTGCAGTTGACGGACTTTAAGCGAGGGCGTATAGTGAGCATGCGGGAGGCCGGGTGGACGTACCGCCGAATTGCTCAACACGTGGGGCGTGAGGTCTCCACAGTACATCGATGTTGTCGCCAGCGGTCGGCGGATGGTGCACGTGCCCGTCGACCTGGGACCGGACCGCAGCGACGCACGGATGCACGCCAAGACCGTAGGATCCTACGCAGTGCCGTAGAGGACCGCACCGCCACTTCCCAGCAAATTAGGGACACTGTTGCCCCTGGGGTATCGGCGAGAACCATTCGCAACCGTCTCCATGAAGCTGGGCTACGGTCCCGCACACCGTTAGGCCGTCTTCTGCTCACGCCCTAACATCGTGCAGCCCGCGTCCAGTGGTGTCGCGACAGGCGTGACTGGAGGGACGAATGGAGACGTGTCGTCTTCAGTGATGAGAGTCGCTTCTGCCTTGGTGCCAATGATGGTCGTATGCGTGTTTGGCGCCGTGCAGGTGAGCTTCACAATCCGGACTACATACGACCGAGGCACACAGGGCCAACACCCGGCATCATGGTGTGGGGAGCGATCTCCTACACTGGCCGTACACCTCTGGTGATCGTCGAGGGGACACTGAATAGTGCACGGTACATCCAAACCGTCATCGAACCCATCGTTCTACCATTCCTAGACCGGCAAGGGACTATGCACGTCCGCATGTATCCCGTGCCACCCAACGTGCTCTAGAAGGTGTAAGTCAACTACCCTGGCCAGCAAGATCTCCGGATCTGTCCCCCATTGAGCATGTTTGGGACTGGATGAAGCGTTGTCTCACGCGGTCTGCACGTCCAGCACGAACGCTGGTCCAACTGAGGCGCCAGGTGTAAATGGCATGGCAAGCCGTTCCACAGGACTACATCCAGCATCTCTACGATCGTCTACATGGGAGAATAGCAGCCTGCATTGCTGCGAAAGGTGGATATACACTGTACTAGTGCCGACATTGTGCATGCTCTGTTGCCTGTGTCTATGTTCCTGTGGTTCTGTCAGTGTGATCATGTGATGTATCTGACCCCAGGAATGTGTCAATAAAGTTTCCCCTTCCTAGGACAATGAATTCACGGTGTTTTTATTTCAATTCCCAGGAGTGTATATAATATCGGGAATATAGAACAACATCAGTAGGTTGGTTGATTGAGTTGAAGGGATCAAGCTCAGACGTCGTCAGTTCCTTCATTCTCTATGTATCGACTCGGAAAAGCCTTCAGGAGGAGGATCCAACAAGCAAATACCGCGCGAAGTCCAATTGTAAACAAAATAAGATAAGACATACAAAAAACCAAGGAGAAATAGGTGGAGATGAGAGGGGGTGAAGTGGGCGAACCGCTCTGCACAGAATGTAGTTTGAGGTCCCAGGAGCAAGGTATGCGGCGGAAGACCGACATTCTAATTCCACCTCACTGTTTGTTATCCAACAAAACGAACAGCACAGACAAGGCATCAGTAGTGGCAGATGAATTTCCTGGTATAAAGACAACGCGGGTTTTAATGTTGTTACGAAAACTCTGTAGAAGTTCTCGACAGATTTTTCTAATATTTCCTCACGGTACACTAACAAACATTTGGCGGACAGTAGTGGCATATTTTTGAATGTTTATAGATATAAATAAATGTACAATGACGTTCCCTCACAATTATTGATATCCTTGGGAGAGCCAGCCATTATAAAAGTATCCTGCCTTGCAAGTAAGATATATCAGACAAGCGAAATACCATCAGACTGCACGAAAATTGTAATAACTCCTAGTTTAAAAAAAAAGGCTGTTGCTGACAGATGTGAATTTGGCCAATGCAGCAGTTTATTACTGCAAAATGATGAATGGAGAATGAGAAAAACTTGTAGAAGTCGACGTCGAGAAAGCTCAGTTTAGATTCCGGAGAAATGTGGGAACACACAGGACAATCCTTACTTAGCTTAGAATATATGTTACGAAAATACAAACCTACGTTTATACCATTAGTAGCATTACAGAAAGCTCTTGACAATATAGACCGGAATAAACTCTGGGAAATTCTGAAGGCAGCAGAAGTAAAACACAGAGTGTACAGTTATCCTCAACTTGTAAAGAAACAAGATTTCAGTTATAAGAGCGAAGGACAGAAAAGAGAACAGTGGTTGAGAAGGGAGTGACATTGGATTGTTGCCTGTTCCAATGTTATTAAAGCTCTACGCTGGGCAAACAGTAAAGAAAACCGAGGAGAAATTTGGGAAGAGAATTAAGCTTCCATAATAAGATATAAAAACTTTTAGGTTTATCACTGACATAGTACTTTTATCAATTATGGTAAAAAAGTTGGAAGAGTAGTTTAGTCGAATGGCTGTTGTCTAGCAATGAAATTATAACGTGAACATCAGCAAGAGTAAACAAGAATAATGGAGTGTATTTGAATATTACAAGGCGACTTCAAAAAGTCGTGACTGTGGCAGACCAAGCAACTGCTACTAAATGCTGCAGTGTCAATCCGAGGCGGGAGTAGGTGAAAGGAGTATGTGGAGAATATTGAGATGGCTAAAATAGAAAAATATTTGCGCCAGGTGGGTTCCGAGAATGTTGACGAATGTCCACAGACAAACAGCATTTATCTGGAACTGTGTAATTACATCTGTTTGATGAACTGAAGGAATCCTTTCGCGGAACTAGATTTGAAGACAGCGATTCCTTTCTGGCTTTTGGAAATTTGGGGACGAGCTATTGACAGTTTTGACTGGTATACTCTGTTAAAATTTCCGTAGGTTTCGGGGTTGGCAAAAGACTTGGTAGTGCAATTGAATGGAATGGACGGTCTCTTGCAAGGAGGATATAAGACGAACATTAACAAAAACAAAACAAGGATAATGCCATGTGCGCGAATTAAATCAGACGAAGCTGAGAGAATCAGATTAGGAAACGAAACACTGAAAGTAGTAGACGAGTTTTGCTATTTGGGCAGCAAAACAACGTATGATTGTTGAAGTAGAGCGAATATAAAATGCAGAACGGCAATGGAAACAAACGTGTTTCTGAAAAAGTAGAAATATTAGTAAGTCGTTTCTGAAAATGTTTGACTGCTGTGTTGCCTCGTACTGAAGTGAAAAGTGTATAATAAGTAGTTCAGACAGTAAGAGAATAGAAGTTTGTTGGTTGGTTTTGGTTGTTTGGGGGGCAGAAACCAAACAGCGAGGTTATCGGTCGCATCGGATTAGGGAAGGACGGGGAAGGAAGTCGGCCCTGCCCTTTCAAAGGAACCATCCCGGCATTTGCCTGGAGCGATTTAGGGAAATCACGAAAAACCTAAATCAGGATGGCAGGACGCAGGATTGAACCGTCATCCTCCAGAATGCGAGTCCAGTGTGCTAACCACTGCACCACTACACTCTGTAGAAGTTTGTGAAATATAGTGGTACAGAAGTAGTGCTGACGATTAAATGGGTAGATGACGTAGCCAATGAGGTGGCGATGAATTAAATTTGAGGGAAAAGAAATTAGTCGCGTAACCTGCCTAGAAGAAAAGATTCACTTGGTAGGACACATTGTGAAACATCAGCGAATCGTCAGCTTCGTATTTAATGTGAAGGAGTGGGGGGGGGGGGGGGGGGAGGTGGGGGGGTAGAAATTTCAGAGCGAGACCAAGAGTAGAGTAGATTAAGCAAGTGGTTGTGGGTGGGTTGGGGGGAGGGGTGAGTTCAGAGTTAGTTAGAGATGATGGAGCTTGCACAGGATAGATTGGAGGAGAGTGGAGAGCGGCATACAAGCAGTCTTCGGTCTGAGGACTACAGCAAGAACAATAATGAAGGATAAATTGGATGTCTGAAAAACAGTGCGGACCTACTGTGGACTGACCCATGTACATCGCATTTCTCTGGAAACTGAATATGGGTGTTTGGTAAATAATGGTGTCAGGCCCACAGTCTTTGAACAAACGCAGATTACAGACGGCGCGATATGCTTTAAACTGCTCTCTCTCATTTGGCGGGCAGTGAAGCGAGCGCTCAAAATTCAGCCACAACAATAGCCCGCGAAGCCACACTGGCCAGACGGAGCGCCGGCCCCAGCACTGAGCCCTGCGGGGACGCAGGTCTCTTTAAGGCTGTGCGCTCCGCCGCTGGTGACCCCGTTCGGTGTTTGCCGATCCATAAATACCGCGCAGGCGGGCGCGCCTCTTTCAGCCGCCTAAGCCCGTCTCCCCAAACCCCACCCCCCTCGGGACTCGTCCACCCACCCTCCAGCGGCTGTTTACCGCCCTCGCTAATTGATCGGCCGCTCGCCTCGCGCGACCCACGCCGAGGCCTTTCACAAGGGCGCCATTGTCCAGGCGGGGCACGCCCACCTTGCTCACATGTTTTTGTTCACCCCAGCTTTTTTTTCCTTTTCACTTATTTTTAAAAATATTTTGGATTTTTTATCGGGCGACAAGTCATACTTGGCGTATCTCTAACTAGTTGGGTGAAAGGAAATAGGAGTCCATACATAAACAAATATATGTACTACATTTGCTATATGCAGGGTATATCAGAAACTACAGCGATACATTTAGCAAACATTCCTCACACTTTGAGCGGTAGTACACTACTGGCCATTAAAATTGCTACACCACGAAGATGACGTGCTACAGAAGCGAAATTTGACAGACAGGAAGAAGATGTTGTGATGTGCAACTGATTGGCTTTCCAGAGCATTCACACAAGGTTGGCACCGTTGGCGACAACTACAACGTGCTGACATGAGGAAAGTTTCCAACATATTTCTCATACACAAACAGCAGTTCACTGGCGTTGCCTGGTGAAACGTTGTTGTGTAAGGAGGACAAATGCGTACCATCACGTTTCAGACTTCTGTGAAGGTAGGATTGTAGCCTATCCCGATTGCAGTTTATCATATCGCGACATTTCTACTTGCGTAGGCTGAGATCCAATGACTATTAGCAGAATATCAGTGGGTTCAGAAGGGTAATACGGAACGCCGTGCTGGATCCCACCAATTGAAAACGTCTGGTCAATGGTGGCCGAGCAACTGTCTCGTCACAATACGGCAGTCACTACTCTTGATGAACTGTGGTATCGTGTTGAAGCAGCATGGGCAGCTGTACCTGTACACGCCATCCAAGCTCTGTTTGACTCAATGCCCAGGCGTATCAAGGCCGTTATTACGGCCAGAGCTGGTTGTTCTGGGTACTGATTTCTCAGGATCTATGCACCCAAATTGCGTGAAAATGTAATTACATGTCAGTTCTAGTATAATATATTTGTCCAATGAATACCCGTTTATCATCTGCATCTCTTCTTGGTGTAGCAATTTTAATGGCCAGTAGAGTATTAGCTGGTTATCAACCTTGTGACACGTGTAGACTCCATTGCCCTCAATACAACTCAGTCTTCTGTTTTCATCATCTTTCTTTGGTATCCTTCTTCCAGTCCACTGACATCATTAAGCATCTGCTGTCTTCTTCTTCCCTTCCCTCTCTGCCCCATAATAAGACCTTTAACTGTACAAGGCAATCTCGTCTCACATTAAGTCCTGTCCAGTTTAGCTTCCTGTTCTTCAGTGTCAGCAACATCCTCCTGTCATCTTCAATTCTTCTCAGTGCGTCCTCATTCGTAACTTTGTCAGTGCAGCTGATCTCTGTTCTGCGCCAAATCCACATTTCACAAGCTTCAATTCTCTCATCAGCTCTCGCAGTTTCCATGTTTCTCCTCCGTATAAAGTCATGCTCTATGTAAGCCATTTCAGCAGTCTCTCCCTTAATGCTGTGTTCGCACTGGCAGATAAGAGCCTTTTCAGCTTTTGAAATGTCTCTTTTGCCCGCGCGACTTCCATGTTCTGTTCACAGTACATATCTTCCCTAATCCATCTTCCCAAATGCTCGAATCCTCTCATGTGTTCCCTATTTTCGGGCCTATTCTTTAAGCCCATTTGGCACTTGAATTAGTGTGTCTCCACTTTCTGTAAGAGTCATCACGTCATCTGCGAATCTCATGCATTCTGTTTTCTCTCCACTTACACTGACGTCTCTTTCCACATATAAATAACTTTCCATTGTTTCCTCCAAATAAATATACAAACAGGATCAGCGAGAGACAACACCCCTGCCTGATCCCTCCCCTGATGTTGCCGTCTTCCGACGTTTCATTTCCTATTCGTATGCTTGCCTCCAGATTAATTTACAGATTTACAGTCAGTCCTTCCTCCTTCCAGTTTATTCTCTTTCTGTCTAGTATTTGCGTTACCTGATCCCACTGCACTATGGCAAAGTCAATTTCAAGGTCTATGAGTTTATTTGCCCTTTTACATATATCTGTCACCAATGGTCCTTAGGAGTCCTGTGGTCGCTCGCGTTCGTTTTCTCCTTCCGATACCATGTTATTCTTCTAGAAGAGCATCTTAGAGCGTTTTGTGTTGCCTTGTATTGAGAATGGTATGTTTTAACAGGAAAACTCTCATGAAACACTTTATAACCATGTTAGGGCTGACTTTCCACTTCTCTTCACAATCGCATTAACCACAGGAAACACACATAAACAGAACATGCCAGCTTCACATGAAACCTTTTCATCGCCGGCCGTTGTGGCCAAGTGGTTCTAGGCCCTTCAGTCCGGAACTGCGCTGCTGCTACGGTCGCAGGTTCGTGTCATGCTTCGGGCATGGATGTATGTGATGTTCTTAGGTTAGTTATGTTTAAGTAGTTCTAAGTCTAGGGAACTGATGATCTCAGATGTTAAGTCCCGTAGTGCTTAGAGCCATTTGAACCATTTTGATACGTTTTACTTTCAGGACACGTTCAAAATACCCTCTGAGGTACGTTTGATTCGACTGCACAATAAGTTGTAATTCTTAGCCACCAGTATTTATTGTTGCAACTCAAGGTAATGTTGACATGTCACTCACTTCATTGTGTGCACCGACGTACGATTAACTCCATTATTCCTCTAGCATCGATCACACAGCGTCATAGCACCAGATGCTTAGTGTTTATCACGGACTTGGTTCTCGGTACATTGCGATGGATGTGTACTCAAACGCACATTTGGCAGATACCCATCTGCTGTAGGGATTAGCGGGTGGTAATCACCGTCAGTTCACAGACGTGAAGTGCTCTCAGGCGTGGCCGGCACTTGGATGGGTGATCGTACGGGCCGCCATGCGCGGCTGTCATTTTTCGGGGTGCACTCAGCTTCGTGATGCCAATTGAGGAGCTACTCGACCCAATAGTAGCGGCTCCCGTCAAAGAAAACCATCATAACCACCGGGAGAGCGGTGTGCTGACCACACGACCCTCCTATCCGCACCCTCAACTGAGGATGACATGGCGGTCGGTTGGTGGCGATGAGCCACTTGTGGCCTAAGGACGGAGTGGTTACTCGCCGTCAGTCTCCTAAATAGTGCAAGTCAAACAATGAGAGCTGTAAGCTCATATACTGCTTACCACCTATTAACACATCTTTTGGAAACAATTTGATATAGGAACTACAGCTTTTGATCTCACCCTTTCGTGTGAAGTGTTATTTGTGTTTGCAAGAGAAATGAAACCTGTTAATTACATACTGGCGTTCAAAATTAAAGCAACAAACGGAAAATTTGGAAGGCTGCATTTATTTGGCCTCAGGACAGCATAAACTGGTGATAAAGTAGAAGCAACGTAGAGAATACAGAACGTAATCAACTGCAACTTGCGTAACAGTAGACAAAAATGTTATTTGTTTTCCTCCAACTTAACGAATTTGCACACACACTCTTGACAGATGGTTAATGTGCTCAGTATGGGGTGGGACCAACTCTGCCGCAAATACAGGCCTGATCTCATGTTGAGCAATAACGCCCATTCGTCCTACAGACCTGCTCACACTCTTGGAAAGTGGTTGGTGCATGCTCACGTGATGCAAGCCTAGGAAGATGGGTCCAAGACATGCCTTATAGGATTCAAGTCGGAAGAACGAGCGTGCAGCATCTTCCATTTCATAAAAAAAAAAAAAATACATCAACCACCCGTCTTCTACGAGCTCGAGCATTATCATTCACCAATACGAAGCCTGGACACACAGGACTTTGCAACAACGCTTGAGATCCCTAGACCACCTCACGGAACCTGACAGTAGTTAAACCTTGCTGATACACCCGTAGAATTTCATGAAGATGCGTTCGTGTGATCATCATGACCCCTGGCCACACCAACAGTGATCCTCCTCTATCTCAGTCTCTTTCGACAATGTTTGGGACCCGAAATCGTGTTCCACGTGTCTTTCAGATGCGAATCCATTGAGAATCACTCTACAGACCAAATCCTGTGAAAAGAACGTTGGCCCACCGTCTAGGTGGCATGTTGACGGCTCCACTCTAGACGTTCCCTTCTGTGAAGACGCGTCAGAGGTAAACAGACAGCAGGCCTCCAGCAATAAAGACCACTACGCTGAAGCCTTCTGTGCACAGTCTGCCTCGATACAGCACGTCCAGTGGATACTGCTGGGTCAGATGCCAGTTGAAGTGGCTTACTAAGGCGGTACCTTCGTGCCCTTACAGCCAAATAACGTCCCACTCTTTCTGATTTCACACGTGATCGACGCTGTCCTCTCTGTGAAACAAATTCTGTCTCAATAAACTGTTGCCACATCCGAGAAACAACAGAACGAGTCACATTAAACCCTAGGGCCACACCAGTTTCTGACTCTGCTGGTTCTATTATGCCTGTGGCCCTTCACCGCAGAGCGCCTGGTAGCCGTCTTCTCTTTGCCGTACTGCACAGCTTGTGACTGTTTACACAACGATTGTGGATGTGGGTCTACCTGGCAGACACTACACCTCTTGATAGGTGCCGTAACGTCAAGGCTGGCGTGGTTGTCAGCTGACTGGAATGCCTTCTTCCGTGCAGAACACTATCGCACGGACATCTGATTGACAGTTTGTTGTATGATTATATCGTGAATTACACACAGTACGGGGAAGTAGCAGTTTGTAGGTTTAATTTTGGACACCAATGCCTATGGAAATAAAAATGAATTACAAGTTTGATTTCTTCTCAGAGTTTTTTTCACTATTATCTTTAAAGCAGGATTTTAAAGCGATGGCACTTTCCTTTCATAAATTATGAATCAATATTCCTGCAAAACACTAACGCGGATTCTCTACAGACGAATGGAAAAACTGGTAGAAGCCGACCTCGGGGAAGATCAGTTTGGATTCCGTAGAAATGTTGGAACACGTAAGGCAATACTGACTCTACGACTTATCTTAGAAAATATATTAAGAAAAGGCACTTAGAGAAAGCTTCTGACAATGTTGACTGGAATACTCTCTTTCAAATTCTGAAGGTGGCAGGGGTAAAATACATGGACCGAAAGGCTATTTACAATTTGTAGAGAAACCAGATGGCAGTTATAAGAGTCGAGGGGCACGAAAGGGAAGCAGTGGTTGGGAAGGCAGTGAGACAGGGTTGTAGCCTCTCCCCGATGCTATTCAAGCTGTATATTGAGCAAGCAGTAAAGGAAGCAAAAGAAAAATTCGGAGTAGGTATTAAAATCCATGGAGAAGAAATGAAAACGTTGAGGTTCGCCGATGACATTGTAATTCTGTCAGAGACAGCAAGGGACTTGCAAGAGCAGTTAAACGGAATGGATAGTGTCTTGAAAGGAGGATATAAAATAAAAATCAACAAAAGAAAAACGAGGATAATGGAATGTAGTCGAATTAAGTCGGGTGATGCTGAGGAAATTAGATTAGGAAACGAGATACTTAAACTAGTAAAGGAGTTTTGCTATTTGGGAAGCAAAATATCTGATGATGGTCGAAGTAGAGAGGATATAAAATGTAGACTGGCAATGGCAAAGAAAGCGTTTCTGAAGAAGAGAAATTTGTTAACATCGAGTACAGATTTAAGTGTCAGGCAGCCGTTTCTGAAAGTATTTGTATGCAGTGAGCCATGTATGGAAGTGAAACATGGACAATAAGAATGCTGAAGATTGGATGTGTAGATCACATAACTAATGAGGAGGTATTGAATAGAATTGGGAAAAGAGGAGTTTGTGGCGCAACTTGACAAGGAGAAGGAATCGGTTGGTAGGACATGTTCTCAGGCATCAAGGGATCACAAATTTAGCATTGGAGGGCAACGTGGAGAGTAAATATCGTAGAGGGAGACCAAGAGATGAGTACACTAAGCAGATTCAGAAGGATGTAGGTTGCTGTAGGTACTGGGAGATGAAGGAGCTTGCACAGGATAGAGTAGCATGGAGAGCTGCATCAAACCAGTCTCAGGACTAAATGCCACAACAACAACACAACCATTATTTTTAAATGACTATTACCAAGAATTTCAGTTATCGACTCATAGCTCTCCTTTAAAAATTTTTGATTTTCAAACTTGAGTCATACGAATAGTCTACTCTTTACTTTAGTGTGTATTAAAACATCATATAAGATTTCAGTTCTCTGTCTTTAATAGTTTCAAACAATGTGTGCCAAAACACCAAAAACGTGAATTTCTGGGAAATTCTAGTTAAAGCTTGTTTTTATACCCATCCTGCACAACGGTATTGCATCCTTCCATATTCTCCTTCTTTCTGGTTTTGTTCTACCTCCCTCTTTATTTTTCAGACTAATACTTATTCTTGCTTCTTTAGTGGTTTCGAACACTTACGCTTCGAAAAGTTTCCTGTGGTTCTTTGGCTAATTAGCTCGCCCAGCCCTGCTATCAGTTCCATAACCGTACAGCCTCGAACTACGCCATAACTGAAATATAGCCAGCGTCTAGCACACCTGTTTTCGAAATATCTAGTCCTGCCACAACGTTTTTGGTATCTGTTCGCATATACAGTTATTTATCCGTCACGTATGTTTTGATTCTTGCCATGTAAGTACCTCTCTAATAACCTTCTGTCACTAAGACACTAGAGACTAAAAATAATCATAAAAACAAAGAAATAATAACAAAATCCTGTGTTTAACACAGCTGTGTGCTTGATATGGAGGCGTCTTCATATGTGCCAACACTTTAAAAAAAAACTGGCTCTAAGCACTATGGGACTTAACATCTGAGGTCATCAGTCCCCTAGACTTAGAACTACTTAAACCTAACTAACTTATGGACATCACACACATCCATGCCCGAGGCAGGATTCGAACCTGCAACCGTAGCAGCACCACGGTTCTGGACTGAAGCCCCCAGAACCGCTCGGACACAGCGGCCAGCCAAACACTTTAAAATGCTTCTAAAGCTGCGGGTCTATGGGGTATCGTCTCAGTTGTGCGACTGGTTTCGTGATTTTCTGTCAGGAAGGTAGCAATTCAACTAAGTACCTCGGTGTTAAATTACGAACAACTTCAGTTGGAAAGACCACATAGATAATATTCTGGGGAAGGCGAGCCAAAGGTTGCGTTTCATTGGCAGGACACTTGTAAGATGCAACAAGTCCACTAAAGAGACAGCTTACACTACACTCGTTCGTCCTCTGTTAGAATATTGCTGCGCGGTGTTGGATCCTTATCAGGTGGGATTGACGGAGGACATCGAAAGGGTGCAAAAGAGGGCAGCTCGTTTTTTATTATCACGTAATAGGGGAGAGAGTGTGGCAGATATGATACGCGAATTGGGATGGAAGTCATTAAAGCAAAGACGTTTTTCGTCGCGGCGAGATCTATTTACGAAATTTCAGTCACCAACTGTCTCTTCCGAATGCGAAAAATCTTTGTTGAGCCCAATCTACATAGGTAGGAATGATCATCAAAATAAAATAAGAGAAATCAGAGCTCGAACAGAAAAGTTTAGGTGTTCGTTTTTTCCGCGCGCTGTTCGGCAGTGGAACGGTAGAGAGATAGTATGATTGTGGTTCGATGAACCCTCTGCCAAGCACTTAAATGTGAATTGCAGAGTAGTCATTGGTACTATTTCGTCGAAGTACACTTTTCCTTGTGCAGAAAATACAGAGAATTTTTCAACGCAAAAGTTAAAAATCGGATTTTTTTACCTTATTCAAGTATTAGTCCTCTTAAACAGTGACAGCTATTGAACTATGTGATACAAACTTAAATTAGTTAGAAACTACGGCGTGCACATACTTTATTCAAATGAAAACGTTACTACAGATATTCTAAGTTAGGATTATGCCATGTTCGATATGCCTGTCATCATTGGCGATGATGTGGCGCGGCCGAATAGAGAAATTCTGCATGTCCTGCTGATGTGTCGGAGCATCGATGTTGTCGATGATCTCCTGAATGTCTGTTTTCAGCTCAGCAATGATTTCGGGTTCATTGCTCTACACCTTGTCTTTATTACAGCCCCACAAAAAGGAGTCGCGCATGTTAAGATCCGGAGAATATGGCGGCCAACTGAGACCCATACCAGAGGCCTCTGGGTATCCCAGAGACAGAATGCGGGCCGCAGGACATCAAACAGTCTGCTGCTTCGATAGGATCGATCTCCGTCTTACACGTATCACATATTGTCAAAATGAGGGTCACTCTGGATGTTGTTGTTGTGGTCTGCTGTTCAGAGACTGGTTTGATGCAGTTCTCCAAGCTCCATCATCTCCAATTACCTACTACAACCTACATCCTTCTGCATCTGCTTTCTGTATTCATTTTTTGGTCTCCCTCTACGATTTTTACCCTCCGCACTTGCCTCCAATACTAAACTGGAGATCCCTTGATGCTTCAGAACATGTCCTACCATCCTCTCCCTCCTTCTAGTCAAGTTGAGCCATAAATTATTCTTCTCTCCAATTCTATTCAGTAGCTCCTTATTAGTGACATATCATACTGTACATTTCGTTCAACTGCTCTTCCAAGTCCTTTGCTGTCTCTGACAGAATTACAACGCTCAAGGTTTTTGTTTCTTCTCCTTGGATTTTAATTCGAACTGCAAATTTTTCTTTCGTTTCCTTTATTCCCACTATACAGATTGAATAACATTTGGCCGGCCGCTGTGGCCGAGCGGTTCTAGGCGCTCCAGTCCGGAAATGCTCTACTGATACGGTCACCGGTTCGAATCCTGCCTCGGGCATGGATGTGTGTGATGACCTTAGGTTAATCAGGTTTAAGTAGTTCTAAGTCTAGGGAGGTAGTGATCTCAGATGGTAAGTCCCATAGTGCCTAGAGCGATTTGAACCATTTTTTAATAACATCTGGGATAGGCTACAACCCTGTCTCACTCCATTCTCAACCAATGCTTCCCTTTGGAAAATGGGGGTGAAATCATTTTCAAAAATCTTCACATACCATTTGGTGGTCACCGTGCCATCGAAGAATATCAAAAATGACTCTGAGCACTATGGGACTTAACTGCTGAGGTCACCAGTCCCCTAGACTTAGAACAACTTAACTAACCTAAGGACGTCACACACATGCATGCCCGAGGCAGGATTCGAACCTGCGACCGTAGCGGTCGCGCGGCTCCAGACTGAAGCGCCTAGAACCGTTCGGCCACCTAGGTCGGCGAGGAATATCGCACTGTTTATTCTGTGGCTGGACACTGCACACCACACAGTCACCCGTAGAGGGTGGAGAGACTTCTCGATCGCGAAATGCGGATCCTCAGTCCCACAAATGCGAGAATTTTGCTTATTGACGAACCCAAACATTCGAAACAACACGTGTGTCCATGTGTGTACCAATACCCATCGCGCCCCGGGGCGAACGGTGCACTCTGAACATCCTAATGCAAACCGTTCAGAAGTTATGACGAATTTATGTCATACATTTTAATAACTATGAACCTTTAACAACGCTTTCGTAAATCCGATGGTCAAGATAAGTATTAAAGGCGGCACGTGAGCTAAACGCGAGCCGAAAGGAGCTGTGGCGCCACATTTTATTTGGCCATATGACATCGGGAGTGGTTATGGCTGCGCTCCAAGGCCGGAATAGAGTGCACAGTGTCACAGGGATGTTCTGTGGTGACACAGGGCGACGCGGCCCAGCGTCGGACGCGTAAAAGGCGAAGAAAAAGCGGGGCAGACGGCTGGTCGGATTTGGGGAGGACTCCTTCTAGCCGAGGCAGAGAGAGCCGAGTCGCGCGGAAGGAGGCCGGCCTGCTAATGGACTTTTTAGAGGCCCTCAGCGAGCGGGCGTCCCTTTCAGAGGGATCCACCCGGGGATCCCTCCGCCGGGAGACCCGCCAACACACACCTCCTGCGCTGCGCGTTACTGCGGCGGTAAACTGCACGTCGGGCTACGGTGCTGCGCTACCGTTTATATAAACAACATAGACTGGCGAAGGTGGCGCCACATTTGAAGCCAACTGGAACTTTGCCCTCTATATTTCGCAACATCGCGTTGAGTGATAACAGACGTCTACTAGGACGGAGCCGCGTTGTTTTATTCGTCATAGAATAATGATTTATTTACTGCCTGCTCCTCGCCTTTCGCGAAAATATTTCCAATATTCAATACGTTTTTGTGATTTATGCCGTCTGAAGCACGATGTTTACGATGTGCTAGGTGCTGCATTATTCTGGTGAATTTCTTCTAATATAAACACGTACACGCGCACAGTTACCGATGTGTCTTACCCTATAGGTACTGGGGAGATTATCACTTTCACTTACAATTATTACATCTTTGATCTTTATGACAGTTCACGTATCTGACATTAGAAAACTCTCCCTTACCTTTCTCTCAAAGGGATGAACATTGAATAGCCAAAGCGGGCTCGCAGAAGTGCCGCAACACGACGTCGCATGGACTAATGTCCGCAGTAATGCTGGAGGGAACTGACGCGATGAATCCTTCAGTGCTGTTCATAAAGCCGGAAGAGTACGAGGGGTTGGAGATCTCTTCTGAACAGCACGTTGCAAGGAATCCCAGGTAAGGTGAATAATGTTCACTTCTGGGGAGTGGTGCCAGAGGAAGTGTTTAAGCTCAGAAGAGTTTCCCGGGAGCCACTTTCTAGCAATTCTGGACGTGTGGAATGTCGCATTGTCCTGCTGGAATAGCCCAGTTCCGCCGGAATGCACAATGAACATAAATAGATGCAGGTTATCAGACAAAAAAATTGTTCAAATGGCTCTGAGCACTATGCGTTTTCTGAGGTCATTAGTCGCCTAGAACTAAGAACTAATTAAACCCAACTAATCTAAGGGCATCACGCACATCCATGCCCGAGGCAGGATTCGAACCTGCGACCGTAGCAGTCTTTCGGTTCAAGACTGTAGCGCCTAGAAACGCACGGCCACTCTGGCCGGCTAATCAGACAGGATGCTTATTTACGTGCCATGTGTCAGAGTCATATCTACACGAATCAGGGGTCCCACACCATTACAATTGCACACGCCTCTCACCAGTACAGACCCTCCACCATATTGAACAGCCCCTGCTGACATTAAGGGTCCACTGATTCATGAGATTGTATCCGTACCCGTACACGGCCATCCGCTCGGGCAACTTCAAACGAGACGAGGCGTAAAGCTTTCTGTCATGTAATCATGTAAGGTACACAAATGGGCCTTCTGCTCCGAAAGTCCATATCGATGAACTTTCGTTTAGTGTTTCACACATTGACACTTGTTGATGGTCCAGCACTGAACTCTGCAGGAGTTTGCTGAAGGATTGCACTTCTGTCACGTTACTCCCGTTCTAGCAAGATCACGTCCCGGCCTCAGTGATGTCTGAGATTTGATGTTTTACTGGACTCCTGATATTCGCGGTACACTCGTGAAATGGTGGTACGGAAAAATCCCTACTTCATCGCCACCTGGGAGACGCTGTGGCCCTTCGCCCGTGCGTCGACAATAACACCATGTTCGAACTCAGTTAAATCTTGATAACCTGCCCTTGTAGCAGCGTAACCGATCTAACAACTGAGACAGACAATCGTTGTCTTATATAGGCAATGCCGACCGCAGGGCCGTAGTCTGCCTTTTCACATATATCTGTATTTGAATACACATGCCTATACCAGTTTCTTTGGCGCTTCAATGTATGTATACAAATGGTTGGTATTTATAGAAAAAGTAGACGATACAAAACGTGTATAATCATTTTAATATTTTTGTTCTGACTTTAAGGCACCATCAGTGGGATTGTTCTTCGCGATTTTAGCTGGCATCTGCGTTTACCTTATCCGGTCACATGCTGGAAGTCGCACTATCGGTCTACTTACGAAACATAAGCATGTTTTTATGTTTCGAACATTTTTCTTCCCACTTTTCATTTTGTTTGCCCTTGCTTTTGTGCGCTATCTCTGTTCTCTCACTACACTTGATCGAAAACTGTTACTTCAAAACTTAACTACTTTGAATTCTCTGTGTATCTCATTCTATTTGGTTTGTTTACGTGCTTAATGTGTGATTCCAAGGCTTACTTACCTTCTACATTTCAGGAGAATTCCTGCTGTGTGCGCTGGAATATTTTGTCCTAATCTCATGTTTATCATGCGGCTTTCAGCGGCTCTAATGCGACACACAATACTATGTTGCATGCCATGCTGTTTTTGTTTTCGGTCTGTATTTGGACTACTAGCCAGTTTCGCTGCCGCAGAGACTCACTCTGCATTCCGTGCTGAGCGCGGCTATGCTCTGGCTGTACTGTACTGCTCGCCAAATGCTTGGAACTGTGCTTAGGTGGCGGCGTTCCGGCCGCTATGCAATACTTGCCACCCGATCTTGCGAAAACTATTTGCTGAAAAAAATTTAAACTTGCACATTTTGCAGTTTAATATATTCCCTACCTATATGTGTATACGTTTCATTTCTTCTATTTTCATTCATTCATTCATTCATTCATTCGCCTAAGTAGTTCATGGCGAAGATTAAAACGCTGTATACCAGCAGCAATAAAGCCTGTGGAGGCAGCGAGGGAAGGTGAAGATCATTAAATTTCTTATGTTCTTGTAAAAAACTGCTGCCTCATATTTAACTGATATTGTGCTGTCTGTGTTTTCCTATCCACGATGGACAGCCGACGTAAATTTGTGTTAAGTTCACTAACAATTTAATATACATTAATTTTTACAGTACGAAAGCAGATTCATTTACTAATTCTTAATTCCACCTGATCTACACTGCAGCTCCAAAGAAACTCGTATAGGCATGCATATTCAAATACAGAGATACGTGTACAGGGAGAATACCGCGCTGCAAGACAGGAAGTGTCTGTTGCAGTTGTTACTGGTTCAAATGGCTGTGAGCACTATGCGACTCAAATTCTCAGGTCATCAGTCGCCTAGAACTTAGAACTAATTAAACCTAACTAACCTAAGGACATCTCACACATCCATTCCCGAGGCAGGATTCGAACCTGCGACCGTCGCGGTCGCTCGGCTCCAGACTGTAGCGCCTAGAACCGCACGATCACTCCGGCCGGCCGTTAGACTGGTTAGTGCTGCCAAAGTGGCAGGTTATGAACCTGTAAGTGACTTTGAACGTGCTCTTATAGTCGACGCACGAGCGATGAGATACAGCGTCTCCGAGGCAGCGATGAAGTGGGGATTTTCCCGCACGACCATTTCACGAATGTACCGTGAATATCAGGAATCGGGTAAAACATTAGATCTCCGACATCACTGCAGCCGGAAAAAGATCCTGCAAGAACGGGACCAAAGACGACTGAAGAGAATCGTTGAACGTAGAAGTGCAACTCTTCCTCAAATTGCTGCAGATTTCAATGCTTGCCCATCAACAATCGTCACCGTGTGAACCATTCATCGAGACATAATCGATTTGGGCTTTCGGAGCCGGAAGCCATCTAGTGTACCCTTGATGACTGGACGACACAAAGCTATAGGCCGCGCCTGGGCCCCTCAGAAGCGACATTGGACTGTCGATGACTGGAAACATGTTGCCTGGTCGGACGAGTCTCGTTTCAAATTGCATCGAGCGGATGGACGAGTACGGGTATGGAGACAACCTCATGAATCCATGGGCCCTGCATGTCAGCGGGGAACTGTTCCAGGTAATGGAGGCTCTGTGACGGATTGTGGCGTGTGCAGTTGGAGTGACGTGGGACCACTAATACGTCTAGATACAACTTTTACAGGTGGCACGCACGTAAGCACCCCGTCTGATCACCACCTGCATCGTTTTACTGCGACGGACTTGGACAATTCCAGCAGGACAATGCGACACAGCACACGTCGAGAATTACTGCCGAGCGTCTCCAGGAACACTCTTCCGAGTTTAAACACCCCCGCTGGCCTGAAAACTCCCCAGACATGAACATTATTGAGCATGTCTAGGTTTCCTTGCAAACGTGCTGTTCAGAAGAGATCTCCAACCACTCGTACTCTTACGGATTTATGGAGTCTCAGTTCCCTCCAGCAGTTCTTCAGACATAAGTCGAGGCTATGCCATGTCACGTTGCGGCACTTATGCGTGCTTGCGTGGCCCTGCACGATATCCAGTAGGTGTTCTTCAGTGTACGTGTCTACGTTACCAGTATGTGGAATACTTCGGAAAAGCAAAAAATTTAAGCAGATCGAGCTGGACACCGTAACATTGTCACAAACGAAGAAGAGGAGGTAAATATTTTCAAGGATCGAAGAGCTGTCATCGAGTAATCCAATATTAATTGTTAGAGACTATTCGTGTACATGAAAAACCATGAGCCTCACTGTTTCGAGTGTGCGTCGATGTGTGTATACTAGCTGAGACACACGCTCCAAAGCGACGTCACTAATGTTGCCTACGGTCGCAGGTTCGAATCCTGCCTGGGGCATGGATGTGTGTGACGTCCTTAGGTTAGATAGGTTTAAGTAGTTCTAAGTTCTAGGGGACTAATGACCACAGCAGTTGAGTCCCATAGTGCTCAGAGCCATTTGAACCATTTGAACTAATGTTGCGTCTCTTGCGCGGCGAAAGAAAACTAAGCTTAAAATTGTTAATTAATCAGTAGGTACATCATAGTTACTGGACTGCATAGAATGAAGTAAAATATCCTACTAATTATGAAGTGTTCACAGACGTAAAAACACATTTCGTAAACTTCGCGTATGGTTGATTTGAGTTTGCACATAGCAGTATGTCAAATGTAGAAAAGATATCGAAATTTTATTTAAAACTGAGATCGGAACGGTATCACATTTCGTTCCTGGGTTACTGATTTCTATGTTCGACGGCCTCTCATGCTCCACGGCCGCATTTCAGTAGCTGTGAATCGGGAGTTATGTGGACATACAAAATAGTCACATTTAATAAACTTGTATGGATATGGTGTTTGTTCTTTCGGACATATCTGAAAGAGCAGACACCATATCCATATACGTATATACTTCTGGCAACACCGGCCATGACCTCCTTCTTCTGTGCGGATGCACACATATTCCCCGGACTCTTACGGGACTTGGTAAGAATGTCTTCCACGAGTAATGAGTGTGTTCGGTAGGGACACTACGAATGTAGTGTGTGGACCTACAAGCTCAGAATGTGGGTCTAGCGCGGGGGCGTGCCAGAGATAGTCCCTGCAGCCGCACTATCCTCTGTGCCCTCGTTGGCTCAGATGGATAGAGCGTCTGCCATGTAAGTGGGAGATTCCGCGATCGAGTTCCGGTAGGGGCACACATTTTCACCTGTTCCTGCCGATATACATCAACGCCCGTTAGCAGCTGAAGGTATTAAAATAATTCTAATTTCATTTAATAAACGGTTAAATATATCGAAATGAGGTTTCCTGCTTGTAGCAGTCAAGGAGGCGCGTATGTTGTATGATAAATACTTGCAACTTTTTCTTTCACCGAGATACAAAATAACTCGTCCGCACCAGTCAGAGGTGGCGCATATACACGTCCTCAGAACTTGGGGACCGACGGAGCAGGACGTGTGAACACGTCTACAGCAGCCAAGGGGCTAAGGCCCGCTATCTAGTAACTTTCCTGCGGATCGTAAGGCTCCAGTCAATTCACTTAGCAGGGGTCAACAATGGACTCCACCGCAAAGCACTCGTGCTATATATCTGAGGCCAGAGGCTCCGTTGCCCATGCACCACCACATGTAGGTAGAGCCTCGTGGGGATATTCAGTCCTCTTTCCGCAAATGGCAGCTGTATTATATTTGTAAGACTATTGTACGTCATGTTGGAAATAGGAAATTATAAAAGAAAATTATTTTGATTTCGAAAGAGCTTGTAATGTTGTTGCATTAATTTGAGGTGTAAAGCGGTGCTGATAGACAATAGAGCGGTTTAAAAGCTGTGAGCTATCTGAGGAAGTTAACCTTGCATTACTGCGCAACTGTTTCACCAGGTATCCAGTCTAGCTTACCAAATTCCCAACCAGACTAACATTAATTATAATCTTTTAATAGTCATACGAAAACCGGTGATATATATAAAAAAGAGAATTTAAATAAAAAGAAATAAATCAGTTTATATTTGGAAATTTATTTTAACATTGATCATTGAAATTTCAGCATATTAAACTTGAGTCATAACTAAGCTGGTGCCTTATTTAGGATTGTGAAAATGTGAGTTTGTCATCTTACGGAACACATCAAATAGGGAGCCAAGATTGGGAGACTGCATACAACACTGCATTCATAAATTAGCACACGAAGAACGTTGAGACGTATGCGAGAGGAAATTAACCACAACCAACCGATTCAATTTTCACCCAAAGAAGTTACATTCGTAGCGCAATCCCGCCCGTCATGTAATTACCACACACTGGTATACTAAATTCATACTAACTCTCTGTGATATCGTCCCGAAAAGAATAGCTGAGGGCTACTTTGATGATTACACCACATGCTTCACGTGGTCAACTTGGCTTACACAAAGAGTGTAACTCCACAATAATTCTGATAATTAAAATAAATTAGATCGAAAAGCAATTTACAAAAGAAGAACCTCTAACTGGTTATTATCGTCTTACTATTAACCTGATGGGTCAAACAACTGCATAAGCACGTGGTTTTGGTCTCACAAAGTACACCCCACGAGGGTTGAACATAAAGAAAAGTTGCTATATTGAAAAATATTGTCAAGAGGAGACGTTATAATCTCACGCACATTCGCATTTAAGATTAATGATCTTAGTTAGAGTTACTGATCAACACGTGGTTCCACTTTACTCACAAAGTAGTGACAAAGAAATTACTGAAAAATATTCTGAAGTTGACACTCGAAATACACTGCGTTGCAATTTAAGATAACATTAGATATTTTAGAGCTAAGCCTGAAATAAAGGTGATTAAATTTTCAGTTAGGCTGAACTTAAGAAATCCATTGTCCTACGGACTTAGCAGACACGCGCTTAGCCGGAGATCTTACCACTTCGGACACTCGCCACAGACAGACTGACCTGCGCTCCTACCAAGGGTGTTTCCGTATACAAAACGGAAGTGTCCAGAGGGGCAGCTTCCTATACCAACATGACAAGGGACGGACAGGACAATACTAAGGATAGAAACAACTTTGCTTTTAGAAAGCGTAGCTACCTGTTCCGACGTTGGTCCTACTGTTGTCTAGCTGACAGGCTTGTCTGCTACCTTCAAGCATGCAACTAGAAATATATTTGTTCATTCATCCTCTCACACAGAAGGGAAAGGGGATGACAGTACCTTATCATATACAGTATATAAAAGAAAGCGGATGTAGGTTCCGTATGAGACTGTGTGACATGAATTACATATAAATTGTGTTTTAAAGTGTAGTAGTGTGACAGATCGTTCTTGTTTATGTGTAAAAGTAACACGTTCCACTACTCAGTCTCCTCGCAGATAGTCAGAAACGCCAGAATAAATTTAGAAGAGGAATTTATGCCGTAAATGACAACAGATTTAAGAAATTAACATCAAAGGAATCCAACAGAGACCTTTCAAGCTTGAGTAGTAGTGGTTCCTTTCACCTGCGCTGTGACCTCGAGCCATACTGCATTAGGATGTTTGTGTCTCGGAAAATAGCAACTACCAGAATCCCTAAGACGAGAATAGCAGATATAACTACAGCGAGTAGGCCGCCACTCGTTACAGCCTTATCTGAGTTAACCAGCGTTGTGTTAGCTCCTTGTTTATCAAAGAAACTCAGCATGAAAAATAAAGATTTAGTTACAGTTTAAATACGTACAGAGCCCATAAGCCTATTGTACTTACTGTTTGGCATGTAACTTTACTCTGAATAAACGTATCTACGCTTGCTGCATTAAGACACGTTAAATGAAATACAGGAGTGTGCTTTGATGAAGTTGTCTGACTGACAGTCCAGCTAACCATGAAGATCCACAAAATACGATGTACAAATTTCAGTTACTCGCGAGAAATGATACACATGAAAACATTTTGATACAATTATGCGCACGTTGCTTACCGAAAATGTTGACGGATGTGCACAAAACCAAACGTTTAGTCAGTGCATTGCCTTTCCTTGAGCGATACCACAACGACGGTGATGATTTCTTAAGCCAAATTGTTACGGGCGATGACATGTGGGTGGCCTACGTCACACCAGAATCAAAGCAACAGTCCATGGAAGTCGAGCAAGGACGTCGTTTTGTTGCAAGACAATGCCCGTCCGCATGTCGCAAATCAGACCAAAGATCCCATCACATCTTTTCGATGGTAAACTCGATATCATCCTCCGTACAGCCCCGATCTTGCGCCCAGTGACTACCATCTGTTTCTGCACTTGAACAAACACCTGGGCGGTCAGCGTCTTCAAGACGATGACGAAGTCGAAACAGTGGTGATGCAGTGGTTAATAAGTCAGGCGGCAGACTTCTATGAGGAGGGTATGCAAAACCCGGAACAACGTTACGACAAGTGCTTCAACATTGACGGAAACTACGTAGAAAAGTTCATTAAGGTACTGTTGACTGTTACTTAAGATAGGTCAATAAATTAGTGAAATCAATGTGAAGTAGAAATTAGAAAATAAATGAAAAATTTCGTTTAGTTTAGAAAGTTACACACTGGCAAACAGCGGGCAGAGCAGAAGCGGCAATGACTGAAGACAGCACGTTCAGGAGAAGCCATCGCCCTCCCCAGATAAGCGGAAGCTGTCGACTCAGCCGTCAGGGCATCGCCTGACCGGCTCACGTGTTTCTCAATTGTCACGTATGATCAAAGACCATCGCCTACATTCCAAGAGCCAATGACCGACGTTAAGAAGATTCTTCGAGAAGCTTTTCAATATGACAGAAGAGGCAATGACCGTGAAGTCGTTCACCTCCATTGAACTGAAGTAAATACATACGCGAGACGCAGCGGGCCCTACAGTAGTTTTCAGTTCAGTTCCAGTACAATTCAGTCGGTGTTGAAGACCGTCATGCAGGAAGAAACTACATAGTACATAGAATCACCGAGTCCGCCGCTGTAATGGAAGAGCCAGCAGCAGCCTCGCCGCCAGAAGACAGAAGACAGAAGCTAGAAGCTGGAAGGTATTTGAAGACTGATTTTTACGTACCCGGGTGACTCGTGAGGACGGGATGGAGATGGCCTCACCTCAGCAGTTACCTGTGAGCTGAGATGAAGAACTGACAGCCGAAGACTGCCAAGCTGGAGTCCGTTGTTCGAGTCCGGGTCACTGGCGTTCCCCCTCCGCGCCGCTCCGCTGGTCGACGCACAACACTGTCACACGCGGACGCATGGGTATCACCATCTGATTCACGACTTCGTTCTCAATTATTGAACGGGCCACCGCACGTGCGCGTCTCCAGTCAACTGGGCGAAATAGCGACACGAGATACACACAGCCAGGCTTAATCAGACGCCGCCGCTTACGCAGCAGAGGCTCCGCAAACGACACATCTGCCGCTCTCCCAGCCAGAACGATCCAGTAAGGAAACCATTGTACACATATTTCAATAAGAGTTATCTTATGTAAAAATGCTGTTTCATTCCACCTCATACCCGAGCCAAGGAAGAACCTAACCTGCCCACATGTTGTTAAAAGAGAAAAAGTAATTTAGTGTTTTACACCGTTTAGAATCAAATGCCCTTTGCAGTAATGCTCATCCTGATAATAGATTAGCATCAAAAGAGGAAACCCAGTTACAGTACAGGCTTTCATGTAAAAACAAAATTACTGAGATATCTTAGCGCGTGGTTTTTTTAATTTCAGAACGGTTTGTTGGTTGTTGTCTTCAGTCCTGAGACTGGTTTGATGCAGCTCTCCATGCTACTCTATCCTGTGCAAGCTGCTTCATCTCCCAGTACCTACTGCAACCTACATCCTTCTGAGTGTATTCATCTCTTGGTCTCCCTCTACGATTTTTACCTTCCGCGCTGTCCTCCAATACTAAATTGGTGACCCCTTCATGCCTCGTAATATGTCCTACCAACCGATCCGTTATTCTGGTCAAGCTGTGCCACAAACTTCTCTTCTCCCCAATTCTATTCAATGCCTCCTCATTAGTTATGTGATCTACCCATCTACAGCATTCTTCTGTAGGACGACATTTCGAAAGCTTCTATTCTCTCCTTGTCCAAACTATTTGTCATCCACGTTTCACTTCCATACATGGCTACACTCCATACAAATACTTTCAGAAACGACTTCTTGACACTTAAATCTATACTCGATGTTAACAAACTTCTCGTCTTCAGATACGATTTCCTTGCCATTGCCAGTCTACATTTTATATCGTCTCTACTTCGACCATCATCAGTTATTTTGCTCCCCAAACAGCAAAACTCCTTTACTAGTTTAAGTGTCTCGTTTCCTATTCTAATTCCCTCAGCATCACCCGATGTAATTCGACTACATTCCATTATCCTCGTTTTTCTTTTGTTGATTTTCATTTTATATCCTCCTTTCAAGACACTATCCATTCCGTTTAACTGCTCTTGCAAGTCCTTTGCTGTCTCTGACAGAATTACGATGTCATCGGCGAACCTCAAAGTTTTTATTTCTTCTCCATGGATTTTAATACCTACTCCGAATTTTTATTTTGCTTCCTTTACTGCTTGCTCAGTATACAGATTGAATAACATGGGGGAGAGGCTACAACCCTGTCTCACTCCATTCCCAACCGCTGCTTCCCTTTCATGCCACTCCACTCTTATGACTGCCATCTGGTTTCTGTACAAATTGTAAATAGCCTTTCGCTCCCTGTATTTTACCCCTGCTACCTTTAGAATTTGAAAGAGAGTATTCCAGTCAACATTGTCAAAAGCTGGTTCAAATGGCTCTGAGCACTATGGGACTCAACATCTGAGGTCGTAAGTCCCCTAGAACTTAGAACTACTTAATCCTAACTAACCTAAGGACATCACACACCCATGCCCGAGGCAGGATTCTAACCTGAGACCGTAGCAGCCTCGCGGTTCCGGACTGCAGCGCCAGAACCGCACGGCCACCGCGGCCGGTGTCAAAAGCTTTCTCTACGTTTACAGATGCTAGAAGTGTAGGTTTGCCTTTCCTTAATCTATTTTCTAAGATAAGTCGTAGGGTCAGTATTGCCTCAGGTGTTCCAATGTTTCTGCGGAATCCAAACTGATCTTCGCCGAGGTCGGCTTCTACCAGTTTTTCCATTCGTCTGTACAGAATCCGCGTTAGTATTTTGCAGCTGTAACTTATTAAACTGATAGATCGGTAATTTTCACATCTGTCAACACGTAATTTCTTTGGGATTGGGATTAAAACGGTAGTAACATAAAAAACACGCCTCGTAAAATGACCTTATCCTTGCACTATTATTTCCCGTCACTGTACTTCGCTGCAGGAAGTGCGTGTTGTAAAATCGTGCATGTGATCTCGGCAGACGCGTTGTCTCTTGCTTCTGCGGAGAATATCAGTGGACTCGAGTCCAGTGTTCGACAAACACACACAACATAGGTGTGGAGGAGACAGGAGGGCGGGGTCGCTGAGCACACCTTCCCCCCCTGCCGCATAGATCAGTGTCAGCGCCACAGACGCGGGGAGCCGGTTTGATCCCGGCGCACGTCAGCAGGGGGGGATTCGGACGCCGCTGACGCCGACGCTGACGGCCGCATTAGGGCCGCGTCCCTCATCAGCGCGGCGCGACTCACTTGTTTGCGCCGGCTTACGGCAAACACCTGCCGCTGCTGATGAATGTTTTCCACCGCAGACGCTCGGCTGAACGGCGGCTGCCTTCCCTGGCTAACCATTCCTGCCGGTAGCCCCGAACGCGCTGGGCGTCACACACTGGCGCATTTACACTACTGGCCATTAAAATTGCTACACCTAGAAGAAATACAGATGATAAACTGGTATTCATTGGACAAATACATTGTACTAGAACTGACATGTGATTAGATTTTCACGCAATTTGGGTGCATACATCCTGAGAAATCGGTAGCCAGAACAACCACCTCTGGCCGTAATAACGGCCTTGATACGCCTGGACATTGAGTCAAACAGAGCTTGGATGGCGAGTACAGGTACCGCTGCCGATGCAGCTTCAACACGATAGCATAGTTCATCAAGAGAAGTGACTGGCCTATTGTGATGAGCCAGTTGCTTCACCAGACGTTTCCAATTGGTGAGATATCTGGAGAATGTGATGGCCAGGGCAGCAGTTGAACATTTTCTGTATCCAGAAAGGCCCGTACAGGACCTAGAACATGCGGTCGCGCATTATCCTGCTGAAATGTAGGGTTTCGCCGGGATCGAATGAATGGTGGAACCACCGGTCCGAACACATCTGAAATATAACGTCCACGGTTCAAAGTGCCGTCAGTGCGAATGAGAGGTGACCGAGACGTGCAACCAATGGCACCATCTACCATCACGCCGGGTAATACGGCAGTATGGCGATGACGAATACAGGGTTCCAATGTGCGTTCACCGCGATGTCGCCAAACACGGATGCGACCATCATGATGCAGTAAACAGAACATGGATTCATCCGAAAAAATTCCCTTTTGCCATTCGTGCACCCACGTCGTTGAGTATACCATCGCAGGCGCTCCTGTATGTGATCCAGCGTCAAGGGTAACCGCAGCCACGTTCTCTGAGCTGAGAGTCCGTGCTGTTGCAAACGTCGAGGAACTGTTCGTTCAGATGATTGTTGTCTGGCAAACGTCCCCATCTCTTGACTCAGGGATGGAGACGTGGCTCCACGATCCGTTGCAGCCGTGCGGATAATATGCGTGCCATGTCCACTGCTAGTGGTATGAGGCCGTTGGGATCAAGCACGGCGTCCCGTATTACCCTCCTGAACCCACCGATTCCATATTCTGCTAACAGTCATTGGTTCTCGATCAACGCGAGCAGCAATGTCGCAATATGAAAAACCTCAGTCGCGATAGGCTACAATCCGACCTTTATCAAAGTCGGATCGTGATGGTACGCATTTCTCCTCCTTACACGAGGTATCACAACGACGTTTCACCAGGCAAAGCCGGACAACTGCTGTTTTTGTATCAGAAATCGTTTGGAAACTTTCCGGTCAGCACCTTGTAGGTATCGCCACCGACGCCAACCTCGTGTGAACGCTCTGAAAAGCTAATCATTTGCATATCACAGTATCGTCTTCCTGTAGGTTAAATTTCGCGTCTATAGCACGTCACCTTCGTGGTGTATCAATGCCTATTAGTGTATTTACACTTCTAGCCGTTACTATTGCAACAAACGTCAAACGTGCATTAAGTGCGCTGTACTGTTGGATGTGTTGGATATGCCAGTTACAAGGATATCAGTCAACGTAGTTTTCAACATTCTTCTATAGCAGTACATCTCAAATGCTTTCCTTTTCTTTTTCTTTTCGGCAGTTCATCATTCACTTTCAGACGCACATTCTAAAAATTTCATCCTCTAATTGAAACCAATGTTTCACGCTAGCGCACTTATTTTGGCAGGGATTGCGACATTATCTATGCTAGACAGCTTTTTATGTCCACTTTGCTACGTCTGCCCCATGTTAATTTTTTTCCATGGTAGTTTCATTTCCTTACTTCCTGTTCATGATTCCCAGTTTTCATCTTCATCTCATTTGTGCTACTGCTCTTTACTTTCGTCTTTCTCTGCCTTACTCTCAATTTACATTCTGTGGTCAGTAGACGGTTCATTCCACTCAGTTTGTCCATCTTCGCTTTCAGTGAGGCATGCAGCGCTATCAGCGAATATTGCTATCGATATTATTTCAATCGGAAGTGCATCGCAACTCCTGAACCTATCTTTTGTTTCCAACACTGCATCTTCCATGTACAGATTGAACAATACTGCATCCCTTAGTTCATCTTTCATCCGAGCTCTTGGTTCTTGAATTCCCGTTCATCACCTGTTACGTCCTCACAGATTACATTTAATTTTTTGAGTATTTCGAGTATCTTGCACCATTTTGAACTGTCTAGAGCTTTTGTTAACTCAATGAATCCTACTAACCGATATTGATCATGCTTAGACCGTAACTGCATATGAAATGGGTGTCAGAGAAAGAATGGTCAATATTCAGAGCTATGACACGAACCATCATTCGATGTAGAAAAGTCTACCAAACGTGGGTTGCAAAAAGGCATACCTGAAGAACTACGAGTAGATCTTTACCTTCAGTTCTGTGATGCTAATGAACAAGTGCTCATAGCTCTTAATGTAGGCATTTTAGAGCATTCGTTTACGGCGAATTAGCATATAATAATGAAACGCTCTATACAGTAAAGTTACTTTTCGTATTTTTCTTCCTCGCATCGTGTCATGAACTCCCGCTCCGCTCCGCTCCTCTCTCTCTCTCTCTCTCTCTCTCTCTCTCTCTCTCTCTCTCTCTCTCTTTCTCTCTCTCTCTCTCTCTCTCTCTCTCTCAATGTACACAGCGCAGCGTGCAGTGGATGCGGATGCGCGGCAGCTGCGACGTCCCGCAAGCAATTACCCTGAGAGGCAGGCAACCCACAGTGCACACAGCGCGCGCGGGTTGCGGACCGCCAGGGGCAGCACAGCACAGCACGGCACGGCACTGCACAGCTCGCACGCTGCCGGTATACAGCACGGACTTGACGCGCGCGTGCGACATCCCTCCCACACGTACGCAAGCACGCCACGCAGGCGCGTGTACGCACAAACAGGCGAACCGCCGGTGCTTTCACGCGGGGAAGCAATCCATTAGCGGCGCCACTGGCGGCGACACAGCAGAGGGCGCGACTCTGGACGACGCTTTGAGGCTGAGGGGGAAAGCGGGAAAGCTCGGAAAAAGGCCTCGGGAAAGCCAGCGGCCAAAGAGGGAAGAGCTTCCGCCAGAGGGCGCTGGGATGAGCCGGGCTGGCGCTGCGAATCACGACACACGACCCACGACTGGAGCTCCACCCTGCCTCTCCACTACTGGCGATGAACCGACCTTATAACACAATGAAGTGAGTGAGGCTACAATTCAAAGACCCGCTCATAGTGAACAGTGAAACAGCTGCTCAACTTACCCTGTGAAACAACTGCACTGCCCGTTTAGTTAGACCATAATCTGACGTGACCAAACTTTCAGACAGAGTTTCCAGCTTTTCGATTATCCTTACTTTTCTTTTTTCCCTCCTTAATTTGTTCTTCGAACGGACAGCTTAAGTAACTACCTCTGATTTAGCTTCCGATTTTTCCAGTAATTTTTCTTTCTATCAGGCTGCTGTAATACAAAACATTCTCGCACTTCTTGCAGCGTCAATTGAGGGCAAGACTTCGAGTTCTCGACAGTTTTATACAACAGTGCCGTCGCGAAAAATTTCGTTCTCACAGACTGCTGTTGTTTCCGAACTTCTGACCACGTTGCTTCAGTTTTATTTTTTAGTTTTCTCTGGAGAAGGAAATCTTAAACATCCTTCCGAAACTTACCTCCGTTACTTTCATATTCTTCAATCTTCTTCCCTTTAGAATTACTTCTGATTTCTTGGAGCCACTTGCACAAGGGAGATTCATTTCCCATTGAAGCGTTGGGATATTTTCTTCGTTATTTTGATTCACCTGGAGATTACTTTACGCTTTCTCAGCGTTACAGTTGGTTGTGCAATTTTCTTGCACAGATCTTCGAATCTCAATGTTTCAAAGTATTAGTTAGATTAAATCTCAGAGTATGAACTTTATTTTTGTGTCATAATTATGTGTGAAAATTTCGATTTTATTTTGATAAAAAATAAGGGAACGAATAGTCAGTCTTCCTTATTATTGTTCCAGCCCCACTACTAGAAGTTTGTACCATCCATTGTAAGATGAAGTTTACTGTCATACAATATCTGTAAGTCATTTACTACCTTATATTTAATGATTGAAAGCATAACCCTGTACACCTTGTAAAGGGACATCCTCCTATAGCACTGATGATGATGAAGTCCCAGACTTCTTTACAGAGCGTAGGGGAACGACGCGGGAGACCAGCGCCGCCTTACTAGGCAAGTCCCTTCTGGAGGTGGTTTGCCATTGCCTTCCTCAGACCGGAATGGGGATGAATGGTGATGATGATGAAGACACACCACCACCCAGTCATCTCGAGGCAGGAAAAATCCCTGACCCCGCCGGGAATCGAACCCGGGACTCCGTGCAATTGAAGCGAGAATGCTACCGCGAGACCACAAGATGCGGACCCTCCAGCATTAGTTTTCCTCAACAGTAATTGTTGCTTGCAGTATTATTTTTCGAATTTTAGGCAGGTCAGTATTATCTCAGTTGTCTTTCTCAAAACTTTCATATAATTTTATACACAATATGTTATTTTTCAAAATTATTGAAAAGGAATTTCGACGTTATAATCGTTAAGTACTAGTTCTGAATGTACAGTTAAAAAAACATTTAAGAAACATTTGGAATTACGAATTATTTTGCACACTTAAAATTTCTATTATTAATTTCGCAATCCTGTATTGTTTACTGTATTTATTTCTGGATTACTGTGGTTGGATAGGACATATTTTTGTATAATATGTGCGAACAACGTAATTTCAGGTTTGTAAATGTGAAAAATCAAAATACTGTATAATCTACTAAAATGTGAGAAAATCAGGGTAAAATATATTTACGTAAAAAATTGTGCAATAATGATCTTCGAATTTATTTAGTTCAAAGCAACCGTGAGGACCTGATGTTAGATTTTCAGCTTCAAGAATCAGACCCCAAGACGAGAAGAGGTGGTGCTATCTCAACTTGAAAGTGTATTATTATCTTCACTCCTCTCAAATCTTCATGCAAGTCTCTGCTTATTAATTAATTGTACTGGGTATTGTTTAATGTGGGCAACAGACGGAAGAAGGAAGAAGGGTGGATATTATAACCTCTAATAATGAAATCTTCTGTATATTTTTTCAGCCTTTTAAATTAATGGGAAGTGGTGAATTTGGTGACACCTTTCGCGATACATAAGAGCTTAATCGTATTCTCATTTCAAAATTCGTAAGTCGGACCTGCAGTTTATTTTTCATGAAGTCCGATTGTAGTTTTGTTACCATGCAAACTAATTCTTTGTATTGGCTGTTAACAGTAATACGGTGTTTACTGTTTTCAAAACCAAATGGTTCAAATGGCTCTAGGCACTATGGGACTTAAAATATGAGGTCATCAATCCCCTAGACTTAGAACTACTTAAACCTAACTAACCTAAGGATATCGCACACATCCATGCCCGAGGCAGGATTCGAACCTGCGACCGTAGCAACAGCGCGGTTCCGGACTGGAGCGCCTAGAGCCACTCGGCCACAGGGGCCGGCTTACTGTTTCCCAACGACGATTTTTGGGCCTGTAGCAAAAATCGTATGACTAATGAGATGCGTTCTTACAGAATTATTTTACGCCGCAAGAACAGCGCAACGGTCAATTCCTTCCTCTAATTTTCTCAACTAAACGTTGTATCTTTGTGCTGACAGTGTGGTACTGCCTTCTTTGGTAAACATTTTAGCTAATTATTTAAATTTAAAAACCACGAAAATGAATTTCTCAGGAAAGAGGCAACATTACATCCTGTTGCCATATTAGCCGTTTTATTTTGTTGGACCCAGTATTTCTCTTAAGATTTTTCTCTCTTTTCCCATATTTTCTATTTCTCCTGCGTTGTAACTAGTCTCATCCAGGCATACGGCTGCGTGTTAACATTCTCGTTTCAATGTTGAATCTAATATTGTCGTTCTACTTACGAGGAGGAAGCTCTCTACTGCAAATGTCTTTAGCACCCTGAAAGGCCATTTCCATCTTAGTTGTTCAGAGTTTGTCTCCCCTTCACGCCCTTTTTTCCTAAAAAGACGCATCTCCGAAACAACTTAATGATTGTGAATTACGCTCGCCAACTGGCTGTTCTATAATTATGCGTAACGGATTTTCTCTGTGCATCTCCGCTGCATCTCGTGGACTCAAACAGCGACGAACAGGCTTCGTACACTGAGATGAAGTACATTTATGTACCAGTACGTGCAGTATATGCGGCTTAGTAAGTTACGAGTAGGCTAAATTGTATCCTTGGAAACGGCAGTGCGGTAGCTGAAGAAAACTGAGCTCGAGTATGTGAAAGAAATATTACCAATCACTTTGAATATCTGAATTACATTTAAAAAGGACCCCAGTTTTAAGTAACAGCTGAATGATCTCCATCTGTGAGGAGCAATCAATAGGGACGGATTTGACAACCGATACTGACACACATGTGCGTCGGGAACGATAGCAGTTGAGATATAGCCTATTGGACCTCTTACATATTAACGTAACCTCCCGCCCTACCCCAACCCATCATCTGCCCCCTAACATCCTTCCCCCCTGAGCCCTTTCTCTTTGTAGTTGCCACCGTTCGTTTTGAGTCGAAAATTCAGACATAGCTGGGCGAACTTCAGCAGTTGTATTTCGAAATTAAAGAGCCCGAAACGATTGACATTCCTTTTCAAGCAATTACGGGTCCAACATACTAATGTACTCCAAGCTAAGGGGTAGGAGTGAGAGAGACAGATTGTTCTAGTGGCCTCCTACTAAACTCAAACTTTGCATTGTAGAGGAAGACGGCGAGCAGTTCTGTTAATGCTTTATTGGAGGAGGGGTGGGGTGGGAGAGAGTTTCACTGTTACTGATCCATCAAAGCTAGCTAACATATCCGGGTCAAGAACCACGCCTCATGCAGCTCCAGAAGTTAGTCTGATAGCAGAGAATGCCAAGTAACATTCATGAAGGGCACTTCACAAGTTTCGAGGATTTCGAGTACATCTGCAGCCAGTGTTCACTAATGCGTTCCTTTGTGCTGGCTACGATTTAATCCCGCATGCCTCTGCAGATGCATTACGTACGGGCTGTCCTGTAACCTCACACGATTTCCTGACATTCGTATATACTTGACGCATTTTAGTTTCATATTTTCACCCTCCAACTTATGTACGACGTCACACGTTAACCTATGATCACATTAAATAGCAACACCAATAAACGCCCGTTCAGCCGGCCGCTCTTACCGAGCGGTTCTAGGCGCGTCAGTCTGGAACCGCGCTGCTGCTACGGTCGCAGGTTCGAATCCTGCCTTGGGCGTGGATGTGTGTGATGTCGGTAGGTTAGTTAGGTTTAAGTAGTTCCAAGTCTAGCGAACTGATGACCTCAGATGTTAAGTCCCATAGTGCTCGGAGCCATTTGAGCCAAACCCCCGTTCTTTAAGAAACTGAATATCCATTTATAAGACAGCTTGGAACTTGTGATTACTATAGAAAGAACTTAATGTATTGAACATTTGATGTTAAGCATGTCAGGGAGACGAAGTGTAGAAAAGGTTGGAAATAATGCTGAAAGTGTGTCCAAAGTTGCAAAGGGCACTCATTTTCAAAATACAGGACGACTTAAGTCCAGTAATATGTACATCGTCAGGGAAACTGTCTCAAGCACAACACACAGTCCGTAACTGGAACACTCGTCTTCTCGATTTAAATAATGGAAACTGCACGACTTACTCGTGTTTTGATGTTCAACACAATGCGTTTGGAGACTCAATTCTCCCTTTCAAGTGCATTTGTGCATTTTATTTACATGAATACAAAATATTTTCAGTTTTTTGAACTTGTATTTTATTTTCACTGCATTGCTGGACACTAATATCTTTCTTCGCTAGTCATATTCAATGTTTGAGGAAAGCCCACGACTGTGTCATTCTTGATTTAAATAATGGAAACTGCACCAATATTCATTTATTTAAATAGTGAACGACACAGCTGCACGCTTTCCTGACACATCGAATATGATGAGCGAAAGTAATTTGTCTTCTCGCGTTAGACTTTTAACGTGAGATAATACATCTTAATGACTAGACTGTCAGCACTTTAAATTTTATAATTCAGTCACTAATGACGTTAATAATGAAAATTAATTATTTTGGTACTTGGAAGCAAGCAGCAACTGGAATCAGTTTCCAGGTTCCAGAATAGTGTGTACATAAATACACACTTCAAGCTCCATAATATACGGTCTACTTCCACATCCTCTTGTGCCACAGTTACACAAATCTTCCCTATTCTTATAATGTTGATTGTTAATATTGTCGATTGTCTTACATTTCGTATGTTGTTCCGCCCGAATGTTTGGTGCCAAAAGTGACCCGGAGCATATGTAACAAAGACGAGTGTTACCCATCGCAAGAAATGCTGGAAACCGGAATTTCTATTCAACAGTCGGTTGCTCTTGCACGTCTGATCATGCCCATCTGACACCTACTCTGTCCTGAACATTTGGCTGTGTCGTTACGTTTGAGTGAGCGAGAAGAGGTTCAGAGACCAGCTGAACACAAGACAATATGGCGCTCACAATGAAACAGAGCGTGTTTACTGTCGAGCGTTATACAGAGCAGAATTAGTGGGAAACGTGGGCGAAACTGTTTGTGAAAGAGTTTAGGACGGCAAGTGTTTTGGTAAAACTGCAAACAGAGTCTGCAACGTAACAGTTCGTGGCAAAACGTGGCGAGCTTCCCAGTCAGAATTATTTTGTCCAGCCTGTATTAGTCTACCACCGTACTGTAGGCGGTGAAAAGTGAAAGAGTTTTTCTCGTTATTCTTCTTTTCCATTCAAATCATGACGACATTGCTCTCCTGTATACACTGGTCTGTAAAACTTAAGGCGGCCGAGCGAGGTCGCGCAGTGGTTAACACAGGACTCGCCTTCAGGAGGGAAATGGTTCAAACCGGCGTCTGGCCATCTCGATTTGGGTTTTCCGTGATTCCCCTAAATCTTTTCTGGCAAATTCCGAGATGGTTCTTTTGCAAGGGCACGATCGAGGTCCCTCCCCAGGGTTTCTCAATCCGAAGGAGCCGATGGCCTCGCTTTTTTGTCCCTTGCCCCAGAACGAACTGCTTCGGTAAGGAACAATAGGTAACTGAAAGAAATACGTAACTAGAGGAACAGAAATGACAAATTTATTCGAAGACAATAACCACTGATGTCACCGTGATTTATGATGGTGCCCTACACATCACAATGGTTCTTCGTAAGGTGTGCGACCGCCACGGATTGCAATGCCTGCTCTCCAACGTGGTCCCCTGCTGGCTATAAGTTCGTTAAGCAGTTCTTGTGGTACGGCGTGGTTGAGGACTGCTGAATGGTGTTTCGCTCACGAGGACGTGCTGCAGTGCCTCTCCCCAACGCATCCCACACAAGCTCGATGGGATTTAAGTCCGGGAAACGGGCAGCCCAGTCTAGTCACCAAGTTCTTCTCATTTCAAGAGCTGTTCCATCTGTACTGTTCGACGTGGTCACGCATTGTCATCCACAAAAATGCAACCAAGGTCGAATGCGTCCCTAAATAAATGCACATGTGGAAGGTGTAGAAAGATTACAGTGTCAAAATAACGTTGACCACGGAGCATACGGCGTTCAGAGGTTATATGGTCAATACCCCACGCAAAATCATGCCTCCCTTCGCCACAAAAGCTAGACCCCCATAACTGTCATGTTCGACAGTGTTTCTAGAAGAACAGCTTACAGTCACATGGTAGGGGAGTGAATTGAAATGTATAACAATCCCTCGCGGTGTTCTCCATTTGGTATGTGAATGCTGTAGGTGAAGTATCTACTAATATACAGACTCATAGACTGATTCATGAGCAAGCTTTGTGTCAGAAACTTTTATTACAGCCTGTACAGCCTGTACTATGACGGGCCAGGTAGCAAAGTATACTTACAATACTTGCCATGGGATGGCCAACCAAATGGCTACTGCCTGAGAGTGGTTCCATACAAGCTTAATTATATATAGAGACAGACAGTTGATCCATTACGAGACCCGCCAGGCTAGCCAAGAGCGCTAACGCGCTGCTTCCTGGACTCAGGTAGGTGTGCTGGCCCCGGATCGAATCCGCCCAGCGGACTGAAGACGAGGGCCAGTGTGCCCGCCAGCCTGGATGTGGTTTTAGGCGGTTTTCCACATCCTGCTAGCTGAATACTGGGCTCGTCCCCACGTTCCACCTCAGTTACATGACTCGCAGACATGTGAAACACGTTCGCACTATTCCGTGGCTTACACTACATGCATACTGCTGCGGTACACTGATTCTGTCCTGGGGGGGTACAGGTGGCGACAGGAAGGGCATCGAGCCACCCCTTACACAATTAACATGCCACGTCCGTTTAACCACAACAGCAGACCCCGCAATGCTTAGAGAGAGAGAGAGAGAGAGAGAGAGAGAGAGAGAGAGAGAGAGAGAGAGAGAGAGAGAGAGAGAGAGAGAGTTGATCCATCACGAGAATCAAGGAGGTATTCAACTCTTTCTTGATGTCTACATTGATACTGGCAAGATATCAGACCCAGGTATCCCACGTCTTTCGAGAATGTTTTAATTTAAAGTTCGAAGTTGGATAAAAAATGCCTGAAGTGTATATTTTCCGTGTGATATAATTATAAATAAAAATTCTCTAGATTCTCCCTTTACTTGTAGTGTGAAACTTTTCTTCTTGCCAAATTTCAAGGTTCTCCTTGAAGAGGAAATACGCTATGTACTTTAATGTGTGACATAATATTTACTTTGATACTCTTAACAGTCAGACAGGCAAAAAACAGAGACAGGCACATAGACGGACAACAGAGTGACCCTGTAAGGGTCCCGTTTTTACCGACTGAGCTACGGAACCCTAAACATAATCATATTGAGCAGCACAAGCTCTTTAACACACAGGTATGAATTCCCTTTTTCCTCTCACCTGATAAGGCCCCCTTTGCTTGATACCAGCACATTCTCGCATCTATCTGCATTCTTATAGGTATGCCCCATTTTCTTCCTTAGATTCAAGGAGATCCGGAGCGAACAGTCAAGGGTGATACGCGTCCGTGTTCCGTTTATCGGAGGGCTGCCACAATGTACGGTGGAAATAGATGCTCTGCATGGAAACGCATGGGGCCGCTGAGAAATCTGAATAGCGCGGAATGCAAACTCCGTGCAGTGAGCGAGCAGGTGTATGCAGTGCGGAAGTTAAGAGGTGTAAATGTATTTGGCTATCGCTGAAGTGGTCAACATTGATACAGAACACAGGGTGATTCTAATGCGAACTTCCATGATGACACTCCTTGCACATCAAACACGAATCGATATTCATGACCAACCACACAAAGAAAGAACAAGTACAGTACAGTGCAAAAGCCAGTCCATTCACCAAATATACTCTCGTTTCAAGAGATCCTCCACCTGCGCTGTTCGATGCTCTTCCACAATGTCATCCATAAAAATGGAGGCAAGGCTGAATGCACTCCTGAAAACATGTACATGGGGAAGGATTACAGAGTCAGAACAATGTTGACTGTTGAATATACCGTGTTCAAAGAGTCGGAAACCATGGAACATTATGCCTCCCCACATAACAACATCTGGACCACCAAAACGATTATGTTAAGCAGTGTTGGACGTCCCCTCATATGGTCAAAGAGCGGAATTCGTAATACACCTAGAAAAGTAGTCAAACGTGATCATTTTGGTGGTCTTAGTCTTACGGTGTGCAGAGTCATAATGTTTCATGGGCGTACGGACCTCCAAATGCTGACCACAGCACACACTCCGATCAATGCTATCACACCACTGTACTACTTCCCCATGTGCTTCTTTTCAGGGATGCATTCAGCTTTTCAAGGATGACAGTGCACATCGCAACGAACACTCTAAGTGCAGTAGTGTCTTGGAATGTTGGAACAATAGGACATTGGGTGAATGGACTGGCCTATCCATTGTCCATCGAGCGCATGTTGGATGCAATGGTACTGGAGCACCAACGCAATGCCTTAGAACAGGAACTCCTCACTAGCCTTGTAGCCAACATGGGAACACATAGCTGAGTATGCATTGCCATTCTTAGTGATCACACAAGGTATCAGGCACTGCCTTTTGCAACATCCAGGGAACCATCATGAATCGCGGTCACTTCAGTACAGTTATTGTCTTTGAATAAAACTGTCATTTCTGTTCGTCTGATTGGGTATTTCTTTTAGTTGCCTTCTGCACTACACTAAAGCATTTTTACTGCATGTGGTCTAAGTTTCGCCGAGCTACACTCCTGGAAATGGAAAAAAGAACACATTGACACCGGTGTGTCAGACCCACCGTACTTTCTCCGGACACTGCGAGAGGGCTGTACAAGCAATGATCACACGCACGGCACAGCGGACACACCAGGAACCGCGGTGTTGGCCGTCGAATGGCGCTAGCTGCGCAGCATTTGTGCACCGCCGCCGTCAGTGTCAGCCAGTTTGCCGTGGCATACGGAGCTCCATCGCAGTCTTTAACACTGGTAGCATGCCGCGACAGCGTGGACGTGAACCGTATGTGCAGTTGACGGACTTTGAGCGACGGCGTATAGTGGGCATGCGGGAGGCCGGGTGGACGTACCGCCGAATTGCTCAACACGTGGGGCGTGAGGTCTCCACAGTACATCGATGTTGTCGCCAGTGGTCGGCGGAAGGTGCACGTGCCCGTCGACCTGGGACCGGACCGCAGCGACGCACGGATGCACGCCAAGACCGTAGGATCCTACGCAGTGCCGTAGGGGACCGCACCGCCACTTCCCAGCAAATTAGGGACACTGTTGCTCCTGGGGTATCGGCGAGGACCATTCGCAACCGTCTCCATGAAGCTGGGCTTCGGTCCCGCACACCGTTAGACCGTCTTCCTCTCACGCCCCAACATCGTGCAGCCCGCCTCCAGTGGTGTCGCGACAGGCGTGAATGGAGGGACGAATGGAGACGTGTCGTCTTCAGCGATGAGAGTCGCTTCTGCGTTGGTGCCAATGATGGTCGTATGCGTGTTTGGCGCCGTGCAGGTGAGCGCCACCATCAGGACTGCATACGACCGAGGCACACAGGGCCAACACCTGGCATCATGGTGTGGGGAGCGATCTCCTACACCGGCCGTACACCTCTGGTGATCGTCGAGGGGACACTGAATAGTGCACGGTACATCCAAACCGTCATCGAACCCATCGTTCTACCATTCCTAGACCGGCAAGAGAACTTGCTGTTCCAACAGGATAATGCACGTCCGCATGTATCCTGTCCCCCATTGAGCATGTTTGGGACTGGATGAAGCATCGTCTCACGCGGTCTGCACGTCCAGCAAGAACGCTGGTCCAACTGAGGCGCCAGGTGGAAATGGCATGGCAAGCCGTTCCACAGGACTACATCCAGCATCTCTACGATCGTCTCCATGGAAGAATAGCAGCCTGCATTGCTGCGAAAGGTGGATATACACTGTACTAGTGCCGACATTGTGCATGCTCTGTTGCCTGTGTCTATGTGCCTGTGGTTCTGTCAGTGTGATCATGTGATGTATCTGACCCCAGGAATGTGTCAATAAAGTTTCCCCTTCCTGGGACAATGACTTCACGGTGTTATCATTTCAATTTCTAGGGGTGTGTGTTTCATGTCAGTGACACACCATGCGAAAGTTACTTGCATCCTTAAGTTTTGCACAGCAGTGTATGTGAACTATCTGATGAAAATGGTGAGCGACAGTCTGTGTGTACTAGCTGATATCACTGTGGTGCACAGGAAAGAGTCATTGGTGAAGGACTGTAGGTGGTTTCAGGATGATTCACACAGGATTTTTATTTCGTGCAACTAATGGCAACTTGGTTTTAATGTTGTTGAATGTAAGCTGATGTGGTACAATACTGAACGCAGACACTGTGTACACGTTAAGGAGTGGGCCATTCAAAGTGCAACAGTAGGGCTGAGTTAGTAAAACTGCAAACGTATTGGGGCAACCTGTGAACACAGCTGGTGCCATCTTGGAAAGTAGCAATGTTGACGGCCTCCCCTTCATGAAGATGTAGAAGCCGCATACGGTCACCCGGAAAATATGTAAGACTGACCCGTATTAACGAAGTGGAGTATTACCAATAGTATGAAATGCTGCAAACCGGGATTTCAATGGAAAAGTCGGTTGCTGTCGCACGTCTGCTCATGCGAAACTGCCACATTCTCTGTACCGAACACTTGGCTGTGTCGTTACTTTTGAGTGAGCGAGAAGAGATTCTGAGACCAGCTGAACGTAAGAAAAAATGTTGCTCGCAATGAAACAGCGTATGTTCACTGTCGAGTGTTACGCACATCAGAATTAGTGGGAAACATGTGCGAAACGTTTTGTGAAAGAGTTTAGGACTGCAAGTGTTTTGATAAAACTTCAAGCAGAGTCTGCAAAATGTTGCAAACTTCCCAGCCAGATTTCTTTTGCCCAGCCTGTATTAGTCTATCACCATACTGCGCGCGACGAAAAGAGAAATAGTTTTTTCTCATTATTCTTCTTTTCCATTCAAATCATGACGACATTGCTATCCTGTATACACTGGTCTGTAAAACGTAAGGCGCCCGAGCGAGGTCGCGCAGTGGTTAACACAGGACTCGCCTTCGTGAGGCCAATGGTTCAAACCCGCGTCCGGCCACCCTGATATGTGTTTTCCGTGCTTTTCCCTTAATCGTTTCAGGCGAAAGCCGGAAAGGTTCCTTTGCAAGGGCACAGCCGACTTCCTTCCCCAGCCTTCCGTAATCTGATGGAGCCGATTGCCTCGCTGTTTGGTCCCTTCCGCCAAATCAACCATCCAGATCAAGGACGAAAGTAATTTCCGCGTGATGTCTCACTTCTAAGTAACTGACTACTGTCCACTGTAGTAGCAGGGCAATGGGAGCATGCCTACATCAGGGGCATACCTTGCCCTACTACTCATGGTTGCATGAATGACTGGGTACAAGTCGCAGTACGAGAAACCACCTTCAAATTCTCAGAGACCCATCTCCTAACTCAACTGCACATTTCACACATACAGAGTTAAATGCTTCATTCGACCGCCATTGGACTTTATTGCTTGTAAAATTTGAAAACAGGCAAGTTCGTGGCTCGTTGTACCATAATACACGTCTCTAGTCAGCAACTGTGCAGCTTCTGTGTTGTTTGCCAAATTGGAGATGGCAGAATTATGTTCAGCTGTGTGCTGTTTGCGAGTTATCTGACTCGTGCTTTTCACTGCCTGCAGTTTACTACGCAATATTTGCCCTGTTAGTGGTTGACATAGACTTTCGATCATCAACAACATCTATTGCTGTCAGATTTGAAACCTATAGTCATTCACTCAGCAGGACAGTCATATCCAGATCCCATCTGTTAGCAGGTTTTCACCACGCTCTACCTTCAACAAATTGCGTAGCTAGGTGTGTTACGTTGCGCAGAGCCCGGCATTTTCGTAATTTTATCTTTCCCTGACTTACTACTGTTTTATTTAATATTTCTGCAGCGTGCCGATGCTTAAAGGAGGATTTTCTGCAGGACATGTTATTTTATTTTACATTTGGTTATTGGTATCAGCAGGCTTATTCCTTTTTCATATACCATGTCCCAGTGTAGTCTCATCTGCATTCCAGAAATCGAATCAAGAAAAGGTGCCAAGATTAGTAACTTAGAAGTTGATAATCTAGATGTAGCGAAGACTCTTAAATCACTTAATGTAGACAAATCTTCCGATCCAAACTGTATTTAGGTTTCTTTTAGAATATGCTGACGCACAGCTCCACACATAGCAAATTTATACAAGCGTTCGCTCGATGCGACATCTGTACCTCAAGACTGGTAAGTTGCACAGGTCACAACACCACTCAAGAAAGGAAATAGGAGTAATATGATGAATTACAGGTCCATGGCGCTAACGTGTATTTGCAGATGGACTTTGGAACGTATGCTGTGTTCGAATATTATGAATTACGTTGAACAACACTGTATATTAAAACACATTCATCACAGACTCAGAAAATATCATTCTGTGAACCACAAGTAACTCTTTTGTTGTCAGGAAGTAATGAGTGCTATCGACAAGGGATGTCAAATTGATTCTATGTAGTTCCTGAACGCTTTTGACATTGCTCCTCACAAGCGACTTCTAATCAAATTTCTGTGCTACTGGATTCGTTATTTCCTGTCAGCAACATTACAGTTGGCAGTAATCGACGGAAACAGACGTGATATCTGGCGTTCCCAAAGGAAGTGTTATAATTATGTTTTCTACTGTTCGCCGGCCGGTGTGGCCGTACGGTTCTAGGCGCTTCAGTCTGGAACCGCGTGACCACTACGGTCGCAGGTTCGAATCCTGCCTCGGGCATGGATGTATGCCATATCCTTAGGTTAGTTAGGTTTAATTAGTTCTAAGTTCTAGACGACTGATGACCTCAGAAGTTAAGTCGCATAGTGTTCAGAGCCATCTACTGTTCCTAAACTCTATAAACAAGCTAAGAGGCAATCTGAGCAGCCATCGTAGTGTTTTTGCAGATGACTCTGTCATTTACCGTGTAGTATAGTCTTCAGGATATCAAAACCAGTTGCAGATTAGAAAAGATATCTGTGTGGCGCGAAAAGTTACGACCGATTCTAAATACGAAAAAGCATGATGTCATCCACGTGAGCACTAAACGGAATCCGTTAAATTTCTGTTACACGATACATCACACGTGTCTAACCGGCGTCGGTTGAACTAAATACCTAAGAATTACAATTACGAATAACTTAAATTGGAAGAATCACACATATTATGTGGTGGCGAAGGTATACCAAAAGCCGAATTATACTGGCAGAACGATTAGGAAACGCATCAGGCCTACGTAACAGAACACACTATTTTGAATCAACACATATATTACGTCGCAAGGTGTAGCTTGTCAGCAGTTGCGTAAAACTCACCTAAAAACAAGGATGGAGTGCGGTAAAAAAATTGTGTAATCACGTGACATATGCGTAAGTTATAGATGAGTACATTAAAACAGTGTAAAATTGTTTCTTCGTGTATAATTAAATGAAAAATTAGTAAATGTACGCAGACTTGAACAACACGTTAATGTAACACATTTCAGCTTGAATTATCCATTGTACAGTAGGAGACAAACAAATGTTATAAACATATTGATAGGGCACTATGCATCGTACATTTCTTTAAAGATTTTAAAAGTCAGGGCAGTATTACTAAACATATCTTAAATTTTCCCCTTTTCAATCTAAAGTGAGAGTCCTTAGGGTGTCTGTATTTTAAATTATTAAAGTGAAAGCCAACTCTTATATTTTAGGACATATTTTATAACATTATACAAATTTTTAAACAGGAAGGAAAATATGCGATGCACGCTATTTTCATGTTCGTTATCTATTACTGTGTAAGGGATCATTCCTACTGAAATGTTGTCCATTAACGTGCGCTTTAGGTTCGCATATTTTATTAATATTTCATTTAATTATACATAAAGAAACCATTTTAAAAGTTTGTAATGTACTCGTGCATGACTTCCGCATACGTCAAATGACAATGCGAAATTTTCTTTTTCCGTATCGCATCCTTGTTTTTTACGTGATTTTTACATACCTGTTGACAGGATACACTTTGCACTGGAAGGGACATGCCGATTCACAATATGCCTTTTTTGTTCCACCCCAGGCCTGAATATAATCTACTATGCAGATTGTAGCCGATAATCCATAAATAAGATGTGATCTGGACCGCGGCTGTTTATTTATGACGTACTTGTTGTCGAAACGCTGTTTACCAGTACTTATGTATCCGGAATGTTTATAAAATCTAAGGAGAGCAGTTTATCATGTAGCACTTTAAGCCTCATTTGGAGTGTATGCAACAGCACTTCCGCAACGTACCATGGAACCCATTGTTTCCCGGGGACTTTTTTTCCCCTCTTTACTTATTTTTGGCTTCATCTATGAAGGATAACACGAAATACGAGCAACTTATGTTTCTTGTTTCTGTCTAGTGGTTTTTCATTCTATCTCCCTGTATCTCTCTTCATTTTTCAGTCCACAATACGAAATGTGGCAAGTTGGACAGAGTACACCACAACTGCGAGAGCACTTAAATCTCCATGTACCCTCCTGAGAATCTTAAACGTTACAACTTAATAGTCATGCCCCTGAGTATGACGTGTCCCATCAGTAACTAGAGCATAATGAACGCAGAAACATAAAGAGAATATTTGGCCCAATAAAAAAAAGACAATCACACGTACAGGACCTGACACAATACGAGCTTTAACAGCTCCAAGAAGATATACACATATTTTTCAGAAGAAAGTGACTGGTCTTCCACAGACATTTGACCCACATGAACCCCTGCAGACTCACTAGCAGCGCCTTCATCACGAGTGGGAGAGGAAAGTCTTCGAGAACAAATGCATAACCATAGTTGAACCAAACCTGCAGGAACTTTTGTTTCTATTAGGAAGCATACACGGCTGGTCCAAATTCCGGCAGACCACTCTAAAGTTGGTATTCCCAGCGTCCCGTACCTGCAAAAACAGCACAGGATCATGCAGACTGAAGTGTACACAGGAGAGGAAGCTTGCTCACATCCAGAATGTGATAGCTTCCTTGGCTAAGAAGAAACAGAAAACACTTTTAAAAGTCGGCACAAAACAAAATAATAGGAAGATGACGAAAAAGAAAAATTGTGGAGGTTGTGAGTTAACGAGCATTTCGCTCGCATTTAAGTATCTGGCAGAAAGAGTCAGCCTTCAGTAATTGTGAAACAAAATCTGTCGTCTAGAACAGCATGCCACAAAGGGCGCAGATTCATCACGAGATGGGGAAACTCACAGGTATCTATTGTCTATTGAGGTCTAAGCTGTGAGTGTGCGAGTGAGACAGACAAGAATCATAGGGAAACCCATTAGAAGCCGTTTGTGGCCAAGGAGATGTAGCAGCGTTAAATATGACGGACCTAAGATCGGCTATAAAGGGAAACATTTATGGAAACTATTTAATTCTCTAGTAATACAGGGAATGAAGCCACAGTAATTTTAATCTGAGATCCTTCATAAATTTTCATGGCGACCCCAATAAAACTTGAATATTGATCATAAACTATCTACAATAGTTTACAATTTATTCTTGAAGTGAAATTGACAACTTTTGGAACAAAGACCTGAATGCTAAAATCTGAACGCTTCAGTCGATCTTAACGATCGACATTTCATATAGAGGTGCATCATTAAAATGACAGATGTTGCAAATATGAACTCTCTAACTTCATTATCTTAAAAGATATAGTAAATTTACAATATCAGTATTTTCAGTTAAGCATCACATCATTTCCTCCACACAGCACACGTTGAGGGATGACAGTATGACACCTTATTGAATCATTAGGTAATAGAATATTTGTTGTTAAGTTTAGTGCACAATACTTACTTTTGTTCTTTATTTACTTACCACAAAGCACATGCCTGCAAGACTACTGGCCGTGACATTGAGAGTTAAGAAGGAAACTGTACTGATTCTATGTAACAGAATGTAACGTTTATTATGTAACGGATATTATTGTTACTTTGTTTAGAACGTGAAAGTGGTCAACCTTTGATTATTTAAATATTTTAAAATATAAAGTAACGCAAAATAAGCTGTAGCCAATCAGATGGACTGCTTCAGGAAAGGGAACTGCCCTGGACATTAGATCAAGATTATTCGGCACGTAGAGGGGTAGTGTTGGTGCAGACGGTCAGTCTTTAGGCAGCTACGAAATAAAAAGACTTAGAAAATTTCGCGTTGTGTGGTATCGCTGGACTTAGTCTCTGAGCGGTGAGCAGCCGAGCGCCTGGTGTGATCTCTAACTTTTCGAGCAGATAACTCGTAATTCGCAACGAGATTGTGATTGATCGAACTTCTGTCAAATGGACATGCGCTAGAGGGTAGCACAGACGACACAAACCCTGTAATAGCGGTTGCCTGGTAAAGAAACCAGTGACAGAACTGCTCCCGATCTCGAAAGTTTGTCGTTTACCATTTGTTGGAGGGCCAAGTACCTGGTACCGACACGGTTGTCACCTTTCACTGTGTCAATCACGTTTTCCTACAAGTCTAGCGTCCGAACATTTCGATTACGTTCTTTATGATTTCCTGCTTCCTGAAACGGCGCTATCTCAGACAAATGACAAAACGTTGTTGCACACACTGAATGGTGGTGTTGTTGTTGGCGGATTTAGGTCTCCTGATACAACCTTGCTGACCGCTGCTCGTTGGCATTTGTCTTTCAGTAAGTAAACACAATGTCGGCGAACACTAGTTTCCAATACGGAACTATTGCGCAAAACGCTGTATCACACCCACTACAAGGTGAGTCAGCAACAGATGTGAATCGGGTACAACATTACCAATTACTATGCTAGGAGAGGGCGCTAGGGGACGACGCATAAGGGACAGTATCTCCCTCTAGGTAGAAACTGTAGTATCGATAGCTACGATGCCACGGCGTAGGTGCAAGTTCGTAGGTTGGCACTACGACCCCGAAACCGACGACAGCGCTCTCTAGCCGGCGCTGTGCAGCTCTACGAGCACCGCTCCTCATTCAGCCCATTTGATCCCGAGTAGACGATCAAGCAACATTGTTTCTACACATTTTACCTGCGTAACTTTTGTGAGCTTTTGAGACATACGGCTTCGCACCTACGTGTTCCTAAGTGCAAAGTTATGTATTCATGTTCGTCCTATAGTAAAGGTGATTTAAATTTTCACGCAGTACCGAAGCATGTCACCTTTTCCTGCTCCTACTCACTTCGTACATTCGGCCTACCCTTCAGTTTATCAGTTTACAGGAGCAGACCAACGTACCGCCTTCCAGGCGGGATACAAAGGAAACCATGCATACCGTGGCCGCATGGTACAGAACGTAACAGACCGCAGTCTTGGTAACACTGTATTATTGAATTAATCGTCTGTAGCGTAGAAACCAGGCATTTCCTGTCATTAGGCCTTCTTTTCTTTCTTTCTTTCTTTCTTTCTCGGGAGTTTGTTCCATTCCAACATGGGGTCGGCTTTGTTATGACGGATTTGGCAGTGGTCGACCGGGGGTGGCCATGCGGTTCTAGGCGCTACAGTGTGGAGCCGAGCGACCGCTACGGTCGCAGGTTCGAATCCTGTCTCGGGCATGGATGTGTGCGATGTCCTTAGGTTAGTTAGGTTTAATTAGTTCTAAGTTCTAGGCGACTGATGACCTCAGAACTTAAGTAGCATAGTTCTCGGAGCCATTTGGCAGTGTTAATTGCAGAGAGTGGCCGGACGCCGTTCCTGCCGCCACCCCGAACCCCCCGGGACGGAAGTAGCGTACCCCAGCTGTATGCGTCTAGTGTAGGTCAGGAAATGCTCCGAACGTTTTCAAATGTCTGAGTCGTGTAGCTGAGGCGGAACTTGGGGACCAGCCCGGTATTCACCTAGCAGGACGTGGAAACCCGCCTAAAAACCACATCCAGGCTGACCGGCATACCGACCCTCGTCGTTAATCCGCCGGGCGGATTCGATCCGCGGCCGGCGCGCCTACCCGAGTCCAGGAAGCAGCGCGTTAGCGCACTCGGCTACCCTGACGGGTCATTACGCCTTCTTTCTTCCGTATATTCTCATCGATTGGTCTCTAGTTTCTATACGGTGAGAGAAAAGTCACCCTGTAGATAGGGTTTTGAGTTAGGTAAGCGTTGGAATACGTCATACACACACACACACACACACACACACACACACACACACACACACACACACAGACACACACACACAGACCACACCACAGCGTTACGCTTAGTTGCCTTCTACATCCCTCCGTCCCTGTAATTTGGCAACTGCAACCGCACGCTGCAATTACGTAGCCCGCCATAACCGGGAATCGTCTCTCAGCCACGACCGACGTCCTGTGTCACGCGAACCCCGTCAGCTAGTTCTTAGAGCGGCCGTGACACGGAAGCACCCTCCGCCACTCTCCTGTAGCCGTGACCTCGCCCTAGCTGACCGCAATCGCGGGTCGCCGATTATTCGGTGGTCAGCCGGAAATCGCCAGATTTTTCCTTTCCCGGACAGGCGCTCAGAATCTGCATAAAAGCGCACAGACTGCGGCGCCCGCGCTTGCGCACTATTTACTGGCGCGTTAGTTCGCTGGCGCGTACGCTCTTTATGGACGCGCCACTGCCGCGCCGCCCCGATATTTAAAAACTAATGGACAGTGCTTTCCGCCACGCCGGCCAACCCTTACGACCGTAAAATCCCCTGTTTAATGGTATCGATTTGTGCGCAGCGAGGTACGTCATGCAATGGGTAATCGGTGGTAGGGCGGGGGGGGGGGGGGGGTGAAAAGAATTAATGGTTTAGCGCCACTCATTGGTGGGTTGTTTTATTAGTTTTGACAGCTCGTCCGATAGCGCTGCTGTTGTGGCAGAACTAATGCTCTTCAAAAATTTGCTGTTTTTTTTCTTTTTTTTTTTGCGGGTAAGTAGTCAATTGCTGTCACGTTAACTGCTGTAAAACTATAGGAAATACTATTTGAAATACTGAAGTTATATGCTGGAGTACATAAAAATACGAAAGAGTTTTGGAAACTGGTAACGAACTGATAGGTACACAGATATCGAATGAAAATGCAAATCAAAAAATGTTCTTATGTGTGTGAAATTTTATGGGACCTAACTGCTAAGGTCATTAGTCCCTAAACTACACACTACCTAAATTATCCTAAGGACAAACACTCACACCCATGCCCGAGGCAGGACTCGAATCCACGCCGGGATCAGCCGCAACGCCCTAGACCGCTCGGCTATTCACGCGCGACTGAAAATGTAAAACTGTAAACTATGGCGGGCGCTGCATGAATGGTGCAATGCAATTTCACTGCGCAGCTGGAAGGATGGTAAACAGTGGACACGTCGATACCACGGCATGAAGTCTCTGCGAATTTCATTCTCCTTACTCAGTTGCACATTAACTACTATCCACAGGCAGGCGCGTGAATAATACAGTATATGCAGACAGAAAAGCCGGTTGGAGTAACAGGTGAATCACTCAACCTTTGAATAGGAGCTGGCAGGAAAGATGATGATGATGATGATGATGATATTTGTATTGTGGGGCACTGAACTGCGTGGTTATCAGCGCTCATACAAATTCACAACCTTTTCTCAGTCCAATCTTGCCATTTCCATGAATGATAATGAAATGATGACGACAACACAAACACCCAGTCATCTCGAGACAGGTGAAAATCCCTGACTCCGCTGGCAGGAAAGGGTCAACCATGGTAAACACAGCATCAAGAAGATTTAAATGGTTCCAGTGGCTCTAAGCATCATGGGACATCTGAGGTCATCAGTCCCCTAGACTTAGAACTACTTAAACCTGACTAACGTGAGGATATCACACACATCCATGCCCGAGGCAGGATTCGAATCTGGGACTGTAGTGTGAGGGGGACATCTGATGGTGTTAAGGTTAGCGCTCTGGGGGTGGGGTGGGAGGCAACATTAAAATTTCAAATGGGAATCCCCATTTTGACCGTAGCAGCAGCGCGGTTCAGGACTGAAGCGCCTAGAACCACTCGGCCACAGCGGCCGGCCGTCAAGAAGGAAGCGGTCAATCTAGACTAGAGATACGACAGAAGGACAGGGCCGAGCAATCGTCAGAGACGCCCTCACACCCCCGCATTCATCATTACCACCGATCCAAATTGCAACTAGTAGTTCAGCGGACACAAGAACCACTAATAGGAGGCCCACAAAAGGCAGGCGGAGCTCACGGTGCCCATTTCGCCGGCTAGCACTGACCTCTGTACACCAGCAAGTTTGTTCGCCGTGGTGACCGTCACATTCGGCCCGTCTTCGTCTGTTTCAGTACCTACGAAAACGTTCTGTCTGCCACCGCCATGCCGGTCTTAGACATCAAAATCACCATTCCTGAGGCGTTGAAAGCATTCTCTGCACGTTCTTCCACTCAAAGCTACCCTCACCACTGGTCTTACCCAGCATCTTAAAAGCCACAGCCGCACATTTCTTCATGTTAAAGCAGAAAATTAAAATTTCCCGCAAACGGCGAGAAATGAGTACATAAGTTGACGTACTTAATCGAGAATAACGTTATGATGCAATCACAAATCGACTAATATTTTTATGCGATTATGTTTACAGGTAACTGCGTTGCCTCAGTGGATACACCGGTTCCCGTGAGATCACCGAAGTTAAGCGCTGTCGGGCGTGGCCGACACTTGGATGGGTGACCATCCAGGCCGCCATGTGCTGTTGACATTTTTCGGGATGCACTCAGCCTCGTGATGCCAATTGAGGAGCTACTCGACCGAATAGTAGCGGCTCCAGTCAAGAATACCATCATAACGACCGGGAGAGCGGTGTGATGACCTCATGCCCCTCCTACCCTCAACCTCTCCTGAGGAAGACACGGAGGTCAGATGATCCCGATGGTTCACTTGTGGCCTGAAGACAGAGTGCTATATTATGTTAACAGATGCCCAGGTTTATTGTATTACACATATGACCACCGACCCGAACACCACTTGCCGCTATTGCTGTTTATTGCAAAACGGCGGAAGTAAAGTTGTAGACCTAATATTTTTTTATGTTTAATACTTTGCCATGTTATTTCCATCATCGTACTGACTTTTGTATTTAATCTTATATTTCTTACTGTAGTTCACTTTTCCTCTGCAGTCTGCCTGTGTCGCCTATAACCTGCAACTAAGTGTCAACGACGGCCGTCCATTAGCTAGCAAAGCGGCACCCTGTGTTGTGAATGTGAGGATAGCTTGAAGCAACCAATGATCGCCATAATTTACAGTTTGCTTTAACGCCGTCACTGTTTTTTTCTGTTTTTAGATTGCTAGTACAGTTTAGCTCTAATCACCGTGAACAAAGCGATCGTGATTGTTACTTCTGCCACAGACTACTGACCGCCGTATTCTCGGATACATTGCACATTACGAGGTTGTAGTTAGCCTAGGACAGGGGTTTAAACTCAGCGCTACAAAAAACGTCGTCTGCCGCAGTTCAGTCGTTGGTGACTTCACACCAAATGACGACAAAGTATCTCGCACTTCCAACACACCTCGCAACGGCCTCATCCAACATTGCTGCGCGTTACAGCATTTAACTGCAGTTGAGAAACGACCCGCACTGCTCGTGCGTGACTTATAACCGGTCGGTAGCCGGCATCCGATGTGGAAACTCCGCAGCGGCAACTGACAGGTGCCAATTATCAAGCAATTTTAATCTGGCTATAGCGCTGCACGTCCACTGTTTAACATTGCCTCTTCGCACCAGATTGCGAGGAGGAGGAGGAGGAGGAGGAGGAGGATGAGGAGATTAGTGTTTAACGTCCCGTCTACAGCGAGTTCATTAGAGACGGATCGCAAGCTCGGATTAGGGAAGGATGGGGAAGGAAATCGGCCGTGCCCTTACGAAGGAACCATCCCGGCAGATTGCGAGAGGCGTTCAATGAATTCGAAAGTAAAGTTCTATGTACTGACTTGGCAGAAAATCCTAAGAAATTTTGGTCATATGCCAAAGCGGTAAGTGGATTAAAACAAAATGTCTATACACTCTGTGGCCATCATCGTACCGAAACAGAGGATGACAGACTAAAGGCCGAAATACCGAATGTCTTTTTCCAGACTTGTTTCACAGAGGAAGACTGTAGTTCCTTCTCTAGATTGTCGCACAGATGACAAAATGGTAGATATCGATATAGACGACAGACGGATAGAGAAACAACTAAAATTCCTCAAAAGAGGAAAGGCCGCTGGACCTGATGGGATACCAGTTCGATTTTACACAGAGTACGCGAAGGAACTTGCATCCCCCCCCCCCTTCTTGCAGCGGTGTACCGTAGGTCTCTAGAAGAGCCTAGCGTTCCAAAGGATTGGAAAAGGGCACAGATCATCCCCGTTTTCAAAAAGGGACGTCGAACAGATGTGCAGAACTATAGACCTATATCTCTAACGTCGATCAGTAGTAGAATTTTGGAACAGGTATTATGACTTTTCTGGAGACTAGAAATCTGCTCTGTAGGCATTAGCATGCGTTTCGAAAAAGATGGTCGTGTGAAACCCAGCTCGCGCTATTCGTCCACGAGACTCAGATGGCCATAGACACGGGTTCCCAGGTAGATGCTGTGTTTCTTAACTTCCGCAAGGCGTTTGACACAGTTCCCCACAGTCGTTTAATGAACAAAGTAAGAGCATACGGACTATCAGACCAATTGTGTGATTGGATTGTGTGATGCAGCATGTCATTCTCAATGTAGAGAAGTCTTCCGAAGTAAGAGTGATTTCAGGTGTACCGCAGGGGAGTGTCGTAGGACCGTTGCTATTCACAATATACATAAATGACCTTGTGGATGACATCGGAAGTTCACTGAGGCTCTTTGCAGATGATGCTGTGGTGTGTCGAGAGGTTGTAACAGTTGAAAATTGTACTGAAATGCAGAAGGATCTGCAATGAATTGAGGCATGGTGCAGGGAATGGCAATTGAATCTGAATGTAGACAAATGTAATGTGCTGCGAATACATAGAAAGAAAGATCCCATATCATTTAGCGACAATATAGCAGGTCAGCAACAGTTAATTCCATAAATTATCTGGGATTAGGCATTAGGAGTAATTTAAAATGGAATGACCATGTAAAATTAATCGTCAGTAAAGCAGATGCCAGACTGAGATTCATTGCAAGAATCCTAAGGAAATGCAGTGCGAAAACAAAGGAAGTAGGTTACAGCACGCTTGTTCGCCCACTGCTTCAATATTGCTCACCGGTGTAGGATCCGTGCCAGACAGGGTTGGTAGAAGAGATAGAGAAGATCCAGCGGAGAGCACACTGCTTCGTTACAGGATCATTTATTTATCGCCAGAGCGTTACGGAGATGACAGATAAACTACAGTGGAAGACTCTCCAAGAGAAACGCTCAGTAGTTCGGTACGGGCTTTTGTTGAAATTTCGAGAACATCCCTTCAGCGAGGAGTCAAGCAGTATATTGCTCCCTCGTACATATAACTCGCGAAGAGACCATGAGGATAAAATCAGAGAGATTAGAGCCCACACAGAAGCATACCTTCTTTCCCCGAACATTACGAGACTGGACTAGAAGAGAGAACCGATAGAGGCACTCAAAGTACCCTCCGCCACACACCGTCAGGTGTAGACGGATGTGGATGTAAATGTAGATTGGTCGACGCACCTCTGTTGTTTACAATTGTTCGTTCAAACTGCCAGCGCAGTTAGTGCGCTGACGTCGATTACACGCCAGGAATATACAGGCTGTTATAAAAAAGGTACGGCCAAACTTTCAGGAAACATACCTCACACACAAAGGAAATATGTTATGTGGACATGTGTCCAGAAACGCTTAATCTCCATGTTAGAGCTCATTTTAGTTTCGTCAGTATGTACTGTACTTCCTCGATTCACCGCTAGTTGGCCCAATTGAAGGAAGATTGGTCGACTTCGGTTCTCGTGTTGACATGCGACTCATTGCTCTACAGTACTAGCATCAAACACATCAGTACGTAGCATCAATAGGTTAGTGTTCATCACGAACGTGGTTTTGCAGTCAGAGCAATGTTTACAAATGTAGAGTTGGCAGATGCCCATTTGATGTACGGATTAGCACGGGGCAATAGCCGTGGCGTGGTACGTTTGTATCGAGACAGATTTTCAGAACGAAGATGTCCCGACAGAAAGACGTTCGAAGCAATTGATCGGCGTCTTAGGGAGCACGGAACATTCCAGCCTATGACTCGCGACTGGGGAAGACGTAGAACGACGAGGACACCTGCAATGGTCGAGACAATTCTTCGTGCAGTTGACGATAACACTAATGTCAGCGTCAGAGAAGTTGCTGCTGTACAAGGTAACGTTGACCACGTCGTTGTATGGAGAGTGCTACGGGAGAACCAGTTATTTCCGTACCGTGTACAGCGTGTGCAGGCACTATCAGCAGCTGATTCGCCTCCACGGGTACATTTCTGCGAATGGTTCATCCAACAATGGGTCAATCCTCATTTCAGTGCAAATGTTCTCTTTACGGTAGAGGCTTCATTCCAACGTGATCAAATTGTAATTTTTCACAATCGACACGTGTGGGCTGACGAGAATCCGCACGCAATAGTGCAATCACGTCATCAACACAGATTTTCTGTGAACGTTTGGGCAGGCATTGTTGGTGATGTCTAGATTGGGCCCCATGTCCTTGCACGTACGCTCAATGGAGCACGTTATCATGATTTCACACACGATACTCTACCTGTGCTGCTAGAACATGTGCCTGTACAAGTACGACACAACATGTGGTTCATGCATGCCGGAGCTCCTGCACATTTCAGTCGAAGTGTTCGTACGCTTCTCATTTTATAGGTTTTCATTTGTATTTCCTTTTCTTTTTCGTTTTCATCTTATTGTTGTTCCTTGAACCCTTTTACATGGCCATTTGTCGTCTCTTTTTGGGGAAAACATTGCAGGACAGGAATAATAATTTATAATTAGCATCGACAATTTGATTTTGATTTCAAATTTCTGTATGTCACGAACTTGTGATGTCATAGTCACATAGTGCATTCTGGTTTGATGTCTCCCTCTAGTTTGCACTGTTAGGTGGGACAGTATGATAGATGGAGCAGAAGTGGAAGAAAACGTTTTTACATATACTACAGATTATACAGAAATTGAAGAAGAGAGAAAAATTATGTCATATTATATAAGAAAAGCAGAGAGGAAAGTGTGAGTAAATAATATAAATTTTATAGGGCACATGGTAAAGGAGATCATTAAAAAAAGAAATTATTACTAGTTGGCACTTTCCACTAAGTAATGCTTGTATCCTAGACAATATAGTACAAATAATGAAAAAAAGACGCTGTTAGTGCTACTGGGCGTCCTTTTGACACTGATTTGGCTGCGAGAATGACAGATGTTTAATGCGAAACACTTTGTGTCACTGATTTCACTAAGAAGAAACACTTTACATGTGATTGCCTTTCGCGCGCGAGTACTCTACCAACTGAGCTACCCAAGCACGACTCACGATCCGTCCTCACAGCTTTACTTCTGCCAAGTGCTTTACAAGTACGACACAACATGTGGTTCATGCACGATGGAGCTCCTGTACATTTCAGTCGAAGTGTTCGTACGCTTCTCAACAACAGATTCGGTGACCGATGGATCGGTAGAGGCGGGCCAATTCCGTGACCTCAACGCTCTACTGACCTCAACCCTCTTGACTTTCATTTATGGGGGCATTTGAAAGCTCTCGTCTACGCAACCCCGGTACCAACTGTAGAGACTCTTATCGTGGACGGCTGTGATACAAGGCGCCATTCTCCAGGGACGTTCCGGACAGACAGTGAAGATACAAATGTATGCTGCCACCCGCAACTCGCGTCGAAGCGGCTCCTGGGTGTGACAGGGCCACATGTAGACAGGCGGCGCTGTGACATCTTTCTATACGGTTCCGCGGCAGCGCGCGCGCCCTGGGAGTCGGTATAAAAGCAATTTCCTCCCGCGCGCGGCTGGAAATGGCGGCGCTTTGATCACAAACTGCTTGCGCTCCGCGCCGTCCCCTCATTACTGCGCCCAGGAAATTGCGCGCCCCGATACGGCCGCGCCGGAGCGCGCGCCTTCTTTCGCTTCCGCCGGCAGCCATCACGGGCGTATTGCCTGCCACTCGACCCCTGTCGCCCTCTCTCTGCCCGCACGCTTTATTGACGTCATTTTCGACGTTTCCTACCTAGCCCACTTTATGCATGTGGACCGCAGTTCTACTCGTCTCCCACTGAGGATGTCGCTCACCGAAGTTTCCCGTACACCCGGTAGGCTGTCAATGAAGGACCGAGCACACTGAATAGGTTCCTACACGGGCGAGTGGTTCAAAGACTACGTTGATAATAGAGGGTTAGGCAAAATTGGCCAGGAGAACAGAAATCCAGGGTACAATAAAACACGGCGAAAGGAAATACAGTATTAACCGGACAGTAGCAATATGTCAAATGAAACACCTTTCAGCCATCTAATTTCCGTACTGAAACTTCCTGACAGATTAAAACAGTGTACCGGACCGGACCGAGACTCGAACTCCAGACCGTTCTCTTTCCCGGGCTAGTGCTCTACCAACTCAGCCACCCGAGCACGACTACCGAGCGAGGTGCCGCAGTGGTTAGCACACTGAACTCGCATTCGGGAGGACGAGGGTTCAATCCCGCGTCCGGCCATCCTGATTTAGGTTTTCCGTGATTTCCCTAAATCGCTCCAGGCAAATGCCGGGATGGTTCCTTTGAAAGGGCACGGCCGACTTCCTTCCTCATCCTTTCCTAATCCGATGAGACCGATGGCCTCGCTGTCTGGTCTCCTCCCCCAAAAACGGTAAATGACAGAGTCATCTGTAAAAACACTACGATGGCTGCTCAGATTGCCTCTTAGCTTGTTTATAGAGTTTAGGAACAGTAGATGGCTCTGGGCACTACGAGATTTAACTTCTGAGCTCATCAGTCCCCTAGAACTTAGAATTACTTAAACCTAACTAACCCAAAGGCATCACACACATCCATACCCGAGGAAGGATTCGAACCTGTGACCGTAGCGTCCCGCTGTTCCACCCTCTAGAACCACTCGGCCACTCCAAACGTCACAGAAGCTCTTCTGCGAAACTTGTAGAGCTAGCACTCCTGAAAGAAAGGATATTGCGGAGACATATCCTTTCTTTCAGGAGTGCTAGTTCTGCAAGGTTAGCAGGTGAGCTTCTGTTAAGTTTGGAAGGTAGGAAACTTTACTGGCAGAAGTAAAGTTGTGAGCACGGATTGTGAGTCGTGCTCGGGTAGCTCAGTTAGTGGAGCACTTGCCACCGAAAGGAAAAGGTCCCGAGTTCGAGTCTCGGTCCGGCACACAGTTTTAATTTGCCAGGTACTTGCATATCAGCGCACACTCCGCTGCAGAGTGAAAATCTCATTGTGGAAACGTCCCCCAGGCTGTGGCTAAGCATTGTCTCCGCAATATCCTTTCTTTCTGGAGTGATAGTTCTGCAAGGTTCGCAGGTGAGCTTCTGTTAAGTTTGGAAGGTAGGAGACTTTACTGGCAGAAGTAAAGTTGTGAGCACGGATTGTGAGTCGTGCTCGGGTAGCTCAGTTAGTGGAGCACTTGCCACCGAAAGGAAAAGGTCCCGAGTTCGAGTCTCGGTCCGGCACACAGTTTTAATCTGCCAGGTACTTGCATATCAGCGCACACTCCGCTGCAGAGTGAAAATCTCATTGTGGAAACGTCCCCCAGGCTGTGGCTAAGCATTGTCTCCGCAATATCCTTTCTTTCTGGAGTGATAGTTCTGCAAGGTTCGCAGGTGAGCTTCTGTAAAGTTTGGAAGGCAGGAGACGAGGTACTGGCAGAAGTAAAGTTGTGAGCACGGATCGTGAGTCGTGCTCGGGTAGCTCAGCTAGTGGAGCACTTGCCCACGAATGGAAAAGGTCCCGAGTTCGAGTCTCGGCCCGGCACACAGTTTTAATCTGCCAGGTAGTTTTTTTTCGGGCAGTAGCAGTATGTCAAATCAAACACCATTCAGCCATCTAATTTCCGTACTGAAACTTCCTGGCAGATTAAAACGCTGGTGCTGTGGCGTGAGTGGAACACGGGCTACAGGTGTGCGTGCCCCTAATCCCACTAGTAATAACCGGTTCACAACAGTTCGTGATGACACATCTGGGTTCACAAACCCTCTTGCCTATGCTGTGATACCTGTAGGATCTGCAACAGCTGCTCTTACAGTATAACAATCCTGACGTGTGTCTGTACTGCGTGGACGTCCAGAGTCTCGTCTTCAGGTGTGAATGTTCTCGTGTCCTCTGACACCAGCATCTTCGCGCTACTGACGCAGCATGTTCAGAAAGGGTAGCAGTTCTCCGAAAGGAAAGTTCCGCCACTCAGAAGCACACAATTTGTCCCACTTCAAACTCCGTTCAGTTGGCTGTATGAAGTGTGTGTGTGTGTGTGTGTGTGTGTGTGTGTGTGTGTGTGTGTGTGTGTGTGTGTGTGTTGGTGGCCTGCTTGCTTCACATGTTTGTACCACTCATTGGCTGTGAGTACTTCCTGTTAAAGCGGGAGACACACATGGAGCTCCAGTAGCTATCCCATTTTTCTGCCTCCTGGCGGACGACGTTGAAACCATTACCAGTATATCCACTATCTTCCAGCTGGCATATGCCGTCATAAGATCAAAATCGATGTGTACTAGATCGATGTGTACTAGGTCTTTTTTCTGACTGTGCATTTTGGAGGTTATTGTATTTGACATTGGCACCCATTTTATTCTAAATCCGCTGAAAATATAACGCCGAAAGACACGGGGTACAGTAAGGTCAACAAGATACTGTGGTCATAATACACTCATATATATGACTGTGGGCTTTCCCAGCGTAAGCTATTGATCAAGATTTTCGTGTCTCCAACCAGGTGGTAGCGTTGATGTCTCGCGACGTTTCGGGAAGTGTCATACTACCCGTCACTTCGCCAGATTATGTGTAGTATGACACTTCCCGAAACGTCGTGAGATATCAACGCTACCACCTGGTTGGAGACCTGGAGACCCGAGAAACCTTCATCAATAATACACTCATGCTCATAAATTAAGGATAATTGCAGAATGTGGTGCCACGCAACGTGGCACTTCACAAAACTGGCGCTAATAGCATACGCACATAGGGAACACACACGAAACAGATCTGTACACCCATGATACTGGTGATAAGTTGAGAAAACTCTCCCGAAACACATGTGCTACAAAACACCACTGTTTCCTGCGCATTTACCCCGACATCAATATGGGATACGATCACCATGCACACGTACACAGGCAGCACAACCGGTTGACATACTCTGGATCAGGTGGTCGAGCAGCTGCTCGGGTATAGCCGGCCACCCATTTTTGCACCAGTGCCCGTCGGAGCTCCTGAAGTATCGTAGGGTTTTGAAGGCGTGCAGCGATACGTCGACCAAGAGGATCCCAGAGGTGCTGGATGGGTGTTAGGTCTGGAAAACAGACAGACCACTCCATTCACCTGATATCTTTCTGTTTCAAGGTACTCCTCCACGATGACAGCTCGGTGGGGCCGTGCGTTATCATCCATCAGAAGGAAGGTGGGATCCACTGAACCCCTGAAAAGGCGGACACACTGGTGCAAAATGACGTCCCGATACACCTGTCCTGTTACAGTTCCTCTGTCCAAGACATGCAGAAGTGTATGTGCACCAATCATAATCCTACCCCACACCATCAAAAAACAACCTCCATACAGGTCCCTTTCAAGGACATCTGATTCCTGGTTCACGCCAGATGAAAACCCGGTGAGAATCACTGTTCACACTATACCTGGACTCATCCGTGAACATAACCTAGATCACTGTTCCAATGACCATGTACTGTGTTCTTGACGCCAGGCTTTACTAATGCAGCTGGTCCCGGCGGAGGTTCGAGTCCTCCCTTGGGGAAGGGGGGGGGGGTGTGTTTGTCCTTAGGATAATTTAGGTTAAGTAGTGTCTAAGCTTAGAGACTGATGACCTTAGCAGTTATGGCCCATTAGATTTCACACACATTTGAACATTTTTTGCTTTACTGGCTCTCCTGTGGGTCAGTGAAATGCACCTTGCAGGTCTGCGGGCGAATAAACCATGTCTGTTCAGTCGTCTGTAGACTGTTTGTCTGGAGACAACTGTTCAAGTGGCCACGGTAACGTCCAGAGAAAGGCTCCTGCAGTACTCTGTGGCCGTCTGCGGGCACTGATAGTGAGATATCGGTCTTCTTGTGGTCCTGTACACTGTGGACGTCCCGTACTGTAGCGCCTGGACACGCTTCCTGTCTGCTGTAATCGTTCTCATAATCTTGAGATCACACTTTGTGGCACACGGAGCTCTTGAGCTAGACCTGCTGTGTTTGACCAGCCTCCAGTCGCCCTAGTATTCTACCCCTCATAACGTCATCAATAGGTATTCTTTGAGCCAGTTTCAACATACAGTCACCATTAGCACATCTGAAAACGTCTGCACACTTACTCACTGCACCGTGCTCTGACATGCACCAACACACCTCTGCGTATGTGGACTGCTGCCAGCGCCACCGTGAGACGACCACAGGTCAAATGCATCGCATGATCATACCCTAAGGTGATTTAAACCCGCAAATCGCCTACCAGAGTGTTGTTTCACCATGTATCAGCATTATTCTTAATTTATGAGCATGAGTGTAAATGGTATTATTACAGTACTGATCACAGGTGCATGCTGTCAGCTTTCTAGTGAATTTTAGTAGAGTTACGTTTTCTGCTAACGTGGATGTTTGAGCTGAACTGATAGTAACATTCAGTTACAACATCGCAACAAAGACCTCTGTGTGAACACCGCAGCAGGCGGGGATCCAACTGCTAGATCTGATTCGCGACACATTATAATAGTTGTTAGCCGGTGTCGATGTGATGACTCGCCCGGGGCCAATGAATGGCCGCCCGTCTTCATGAATAGGTGATGGCTTCTCGTGGCTGCGGCGGTAATTAATTGGCGCGCCGAGCCGGCTTTGCGGTAATCAGGGGGAATTAACCTCTCCTCTCCTGTCCTGTCCGCCAAAGAACAATGGGATCAGGAGCAGATCTGGAGCCGAGAGCGTTGGCTTCGCAGCGCAGCACAAAAGGGTGGTAATTATCATTGTCCCAAATAGCCTGCAGTCGCGCAAGCCTCTCATCCCACTAGAAAGTGTAGCAGTGTTGGGGGAAAAAAATATTGGTCTTATGGTGTGTCCGAGAACTATCTGTGCCCCACTTAACTTCGTGCAGCAGAGAAATAAGTAGAGCTTCCCATTGGTACTCCTGTTTTGAAGCTGGCGAAAAGCATTGCTCTCAGTACCGTGCAATATTCCATTGTTTCAGTTGTGGCGCCATGACTGATGTAAGTTGATACAGTGACACTGCCGAGGAGCAATTTGTGGCGCGTGAGAGAGAGAGAGAGAGAGAGAGAGAGAGCAGAAACAGCGAGAGAGCGAGTCTAGCGTAGCGGGTTGCATATTCTACCGTAGTGGCGTCAAAACGAAAGACTTGCTCCCGGCGAACGGTCTCCCAGACGAGACGTCCTAGTCACACGGCATTTAAATTTATTTCTGTAACTTTTTGAAGACTAATGTAAATTCATGTTCGTTATCATCCACCGTTTAAAGAACGTGCTTCATGCTCGTGTCATGTTTTCTTGTACAATCAGAATACAGTAACAGTTTAAAAGTGCGCACATGACAACGTAATTATCGTTCTCTGGGTAGATATTAAACTTAAAAATAAATTTACTGCAGTCTTTGAAAAAGTTTTATATTTAAAGGTGGTGTAATTCAGCTGTCCCTGTCTATGGCTTTTACGCAACGTGCAACACCTTTAAAAACCATTTCCGAGATTTTCATATTCTCTCACTTGCTACACGCAAACTGTTAGTCTTACAGAAACAAATGAACAGGAATTTCTGAACGAAATTTAATCTAGTTAAATATTGTAGTGCGTTACGTTTCCAACGAAGGTCAAAGTTTTAAAGTTATTCAAGAAAAAAGCATTTGACGATTGCTTTTGAACATTTTTCTTGAATAGTTCGAGAACTACGGGTTCTAGCAAAAAGGCATCCCACTTTCAAATTTAAATACATTAAATTTCCTAGAGAAAGAACATCATTTTTTCTGTACGAGTAATAGCTCGCACCTAGCGAGTGAGAGTGAGTATGAAAATCTTTTGCGTCGTTATTTCAAGGAGTTGCAGGTTGCATAAAACTCACAAAAAATGGCAGCTGAAACACCGTGTAGGCCTACATACACACATATGTCCGCTAACCGACATATGTATAACAGGTGTATAATGACCGCCATACTGTGTGTGTGTGTGTGTGTGTGTGTGTTGTGTGTGTGCGCGCGACAGAGAGAGAGAGAGAGAGAGAGAGAGAGAGAGAGAGTTACCGGGGGTGATCCAGGAATGTCTATAGGCAAGGTCATCATTCCCTAAGCTTACACACTACTTAACCTAAATTATCTTACTGACAAACACACACACCCATGCCCGAGGGAGGACTCGAACTTCCGACGGAACCAGCCGCACAGCCCATTACTGCGCGGCTGTCTAGAGGCACGTCTAACAATGACACTAATGTTGTCTTTAGAGATCACTTTAACGAGCCCCACCTCATAATAAAGCAACGCTGCTCGATTGGGTGGGAGAAACGTGCTCTTTTTTTCTGTCAGTGTCAAAAGCAGACCGCCCTGTGGACGCAATAAAGCGCGAGACAATACGTGTGCGATCGCTGCTTGATCTATTCAGTACTTCTTAAATCCATTGGCGAAAGAGCAGTAGAACTTTAAGTTACATAGTCAAATATGCATGGCGATACTAAAACGATTCAAAAGCGAAAGGACTTGGGCCGATGTTTGTGTATGACTTATCTGTCAGTCACATGAAGCAGCTGGTTGCATCCTGGCATTCTTCGGTGGCACAATTTTCGAATGTCGTGTCCCGCTGGAGACTGATTTGCTAATTAACCCTTCATATGGCACTGGAAAAAATTTACACCTGTGGTCTTAACTGCTGGTTATTACTCTGTTTGTAATAATCGATCGATTTTATTTGTATTAATGTATGTACAGCAATTTCTAAGATAAATATGTATACCGTTTTTGTGTTTCAATATCGGCAGGCTCGAGATATCTGAGAACTAGTGAGTAATGGGAGACATACTTTCTGAGAGCTTCTGAGGCATTCGTCTTAGAACTGGTTTTGCCACCGATGGATTTACTCTTCTGAAATAAACGACGGTAAGTTAAATTCAGAGTTACATTTCCTACTTTGTAGAGTATAAAATAAAAACAGTAGTCGACCGTAGTAAAATATGTGCAACTAATTTTCTTTCACGCTGTACATGTAAGAAAACAGATTGTCGTAACTAGTAGCATCCAGTTTTAATTATTACATGCTGTGAAATGCTTCATGTAAAGAAAAATGAACATGGCGGATAATATCCGCCGGCCGCTGTGGCTGAGTGGTTCTAGGCGCTTTAGTCCGGAACCGCGCTGCTGCTACGGTCACAGGTTCGAATCCTGCCTCGGAGATGGATGTGTGTCATCTTCTTAGGTTAGTTATATTTAAGTAGTTCTAAGTCTAGGGGACTGATGACCTCAGATGTTAAGTCTCATAGTCCTTAAAGCCATTTGTACAATTTTGATAATACCCTTCCACAAATTGTTTCGAAGATGTTACCTGCTGAGGTAGCATAAATTATTTCCGTTGGCACTCGTAGGATGTTTACCGAAAATATGCAACACGACATAAGTATTTTATGCATTCACTTGAATGTAATAGGCAGAATAATCACTCATTTTTCTTTGGTTTTTATATTTAGAGAGATCATGCATTCGTGAGCACTCTTTTTTAAATCTATAACAATTACTTCATAGAAGTTGCATATTTCCATGGCAGGCGAAGTTCTGGCCGATTGTGTGACGAAACGATGGCAGGACATGAAGCTCAAAATTTGCCATAAATTAAGAAAAAATATTGGCTTCCCAAGAATTATTACTTTCCTAATTTATGACCAATTTTGAGCTTGATGTCCTGCAATGTATTTAGTGACATAAACTCAATCACTTAAAAATGGCATAAAAGGCCGGAACCTTGGTCGTAATTAAATAAACAATAATAGAGTCAAATGACGCTGTGTTCATTTTTGTGTGACTGTTGCTCAGTAACATCAAAAAGAATTTGATGGGAAGAGCTTACAAGAAGAGCAAGCTAAAGATCAGGAATTTGGAGGAGTCTCTGACGCAGATTTTGTAACTGCTATTTCCACTGTTTCAAACGCCACTACAGTAACTGATGGTAGCCTGGCGAATACATATCAAGTGGGCCAGTGGGTGAATCGGCCAGTACAGATGCAGCAGGCAAGGTAGACTGTTGTCCTGTGCCTGGAGAAGCATTTAATGAAAGTTGTCAAACTAGCTCTGATGCTGAAGTGGCTACAGGTGCGGATTTATAATGGTCTGAAGTTGGTTGTCAACACCAGTCATTTGGGTTATACAGGGTGTTTCAAAAATGACCGGTATATTTGAAACGGCAATAAAAACAAAACGAGCAGCAATAGAAATACAGCGTTTGTTGCAATATGCTTGGGACAACAGTACATTTTCAGGCGGAAAAACTTTCGAAATTACAGTAGTTACAATTTTCAACAACAGATGGCGCTGCAAGTGATGTGAAAGATATAGAAGACAACGCAGTCTGTGGGTGCACCATTCTGTACGTCGTTTTTGTGCTGTAAGCGTGTGTTGTTCACAACGTGCAAGTGTGCTGTGGACAACATGGTTTATTCCTTAGAACAGAGGATTTTTCTGGTGTTGGAATTCCACCGCCTAGAACACAGTGTTGTTGCAACAAGACGAAGTTTTCAACGGAGGTTTTAATGTTACCAAAGGACCGAAAAGCGATACAATAAATGATCTGTTTGAAAAATTTCAACGGACTGGGAACGTGACGGATGAACGTGCTGGAAAGCTAGGGCGACCGCGTACGGCAACCACAGAGGGCAACGCGCAGCTAGTGCAGCAGGTGATCCAACAGCGGCCTCGGGTTTAGGTTCGCCGTGTTGCAGCTGCGGTCCAACTGACGCCAACGTCCACGTATCGTCTCATGCGCCAGAGTTTACACCTCTATCCATACAAAATTCAAACGCGGCAACCCCTCAGCGCCGCTACCATTGCTACACGAGAGACATTCGCTAACGATATAGTGCACAGGAATGATGGCGGCGATATGCATGTGGGCAGCATTTGGTTTACTGACGAAGCTTATTTTTACCTGGACGGCTTCGTCAATAAACAGAACTGGCGCATATGGGGAACCGAAAAGCCCCATGTTGCAGTCCCATCGTCCCTGCATCCTCAAAAACTACTGGTCTGGGCCGCCATTTCTTCCAAAGCAATCATTGGCCCATTTTTCAGATCCGAAACGATTACTGCATCACGCTATCTGGACATTCTTCGTGAATTTGTGGCGGTACAAAGTGCCTTAGACGACACTGCGAACACCTCGTGGTTTATGCAAGATGGTGCCCGGCCACATCGCACGGCCGACGTCTTTAATTTCCTGAATGAATATTTCGATGATCGTGTGATTGCTTTGGGCTATCCGAAACATACAGGAGGCGGCGTGGATTGGCCTCCCTATTGGCCAGACATGAATCCCTGTGACTTCTTTCTGTGGGGACACTTGAAAGACCAGATGTACCGCCAGAATCCAGAAACAATTGAACAGCTGAAGCAGTACATCTCATCTGTATGTGAAGCCATTCCGCCAGACACGTTGTCAAAGATTTCGGGTAATTTCATTCAGAGAGTACGCCATATTATTGCTACGCATGGTGGATATGTGCAAAATATCGTACTATAGAGTTTCCCAGACCGCAGCGCCATCTGTTGTTGACAATTGTAACTACTATAATTTCGAAAGTTTGTCTGCCTGAAAATGTACTGTTTTTCCAAGCATATTGCAACAAACGGTGTATTTCTATCGCTGCTAGTTTAGTTTGTATTGCCGTTTCAAATATACCGGTCATTTTTGAAACACCCTGTATCTGCCTCCTGAGGTCGTATGTGTATTAACAGGTACGGCTAGTTCTGTAATAACTCTCACCCCACTGAAATGTCCACCAAGCTACCACGGACAAATCATTATAGGGAATAATCAACTCAACTGGGTTGAGCTGCAGTACAAGTGTAGCGAGGAACTTTGTGAAAGTGTTGAGGATGACTTTCGAATCATAACTGCTGAGGTGCTCCACAAGACGCCAAGAATGATATGGAGGTGCATAGATCTCTGTGTAAGGGAGGACGGTGCACTCAGAGATCCACGGCGATACATGGTTTTCATATGTAAGTGCAACAATATATAAAATATTCTTTTGACTTTGGGGTACGGAGACTTGTCGGACACACGACAGCAGGACCGGTTGTTACACATACTTAACTCATTGTCAAGGAAAACTGAAGCTAGGTGACAGTCAAAACAAAACAATTTTCCGACTTCATTAGCCAACGACGGAGGTGTTTACGCCAGAAACAGACTGTGAAATTACAATGACATCCAGACCTTTAGTTGCTCACAGGCGTTGAAAACTAATAACGGGGACAGTTGAAAATATGTTCCCCGTTTGGGACTCGAACCTGGGTCCTCCTGCTTACATGGCAGACGCTCTAGCCGTCTGAGCCACCGAGGACACCGTGCGACTGCACGAACCCATCTCTGACACGCTCCCCGTGAGAACCACATTTTCAACTTACTGTCCACACACTACATTTGTAGTGCCTCTGACAATTATACTCATTACTCGCGGCAGTCAATCTACCGATTCCAATAAGAGTTCGGGTAATGTGAGTCCATCCGCACTGAAGAAGCCTTATCTAAATGGAGATGGTATCTGTTCTTTCGGACATATCCGAAAGAACAGATACCATCCTGATATAAAAATAAAGTGAGTCGGCAAAGGTCACGGGGAAGTTCGTCCGTTTGCAGATGCTGCTCCAGGATACGTGAGCCGGCAGTTACATATAGTTGTTTATTCAAGAGCGGCAGCGAGTCGCGAGAGATCAAAGTTCGCACGTGGGGTGCTAAAGGATACAATAAGCATGATGTAATGCTTTTAGGTGCGCGGCATTTCGCTGCACTGGATAACGGTCTCTTCATTTATATCATGACACAGTTTCGATCTATTAATTTCGCTATTCAAGAATATGAAGTTCAGTTATGTGAACAGGAGTCTCTTCATCCGTTTTGGTGGTACGGCATCAATCTATTGATTTTCTCATTTTCCTACGTTATGTTAGGTCATATAGACAGCAATCTCTTCATTTGTTATCATGCCACTGTATTGGTCTAATCTGTTTCTTATTTCCGTGAGTGCAGTTCCAGCATGCAAGGTATCGATCTATTCATTCTGTCCAATTGGTAGTTGGCGAACAGTTACGGTACATACATTTCTTTCCTTTTCGTATGTACAGTTCCTTAATATCATTGTAGACTTCATTTGAATTAATAGTGTAAATAAAACTTGTGTATATGCGTTTCGCCGGCCACAATGGACAAACGGTTCTAGGCGCTTCAGTCTGGAACCGTGCGACCGCTACGGTCGGAAGTTCGAATGCCTCGGGCGTGGATGTGTGTGATGTACTTAGGTTAGGTAAGTGTAAGTAGTTCTAAGTTCTTGGGGATTGATGACCGCAGACGATAAGTCCCATAATGCTCAAAGCCATTTCCACCATTTGTATGTGTTTCTGCACCATTAAACGTTGCTAGTAAGATTTATTTATTTCTATTATTCTGATTATCATCATCTTATTTGGATCTCTCTCCCACTTCAACGTGCGGTCGGCCTTGTTACTATGGAGTTGGCGATGTTAGTGCCAGACGGTGGCCAGATGCCCTTTCTGTCGCCACCCTGTATTCCTCGGGATAGAAATAGTGTTTTCCAGCTGTCTGCGTCTAGCGTAACCCAGGAAATAGGGAAAACGTCTTCAAATGTCTACGAGTAGTGTAACTGAGGCGGTACATGGGGGCCCAGTCCAGTATTAGTCAGATGTGGAAAACCGCCTGAAAGCCATATCCAGGCTGGCCAGCACACCTGACCTCGTCGTTAATCCGCCTGGCGGATTCGATCTAGAGCCGGCATGCCCGCCAGAGCACAGGAAGCAGCGCATCAGCGCTCTCGGCTAACCTGGCAGGTATTATTTCTGTTATTCTCATCAAAGTTTAAATTTTTAATATTTGAAAGAGTTATTATAATTTTATTCACATACATTTCAGTACATATTTTAACATACAAAAACTTCACGCGTGCATCAATTATTCGGAAGGATTCTCTATTAAAACATTACCACATAGCACTTATTTTGGTGAAACGTGGAAATAGAGCTGAATCTTGAGTACACAGGGGTTGGACAAAAATATGGAAAAATCATAAAAAAGAGTTCTTGAGTGTAAATGCTTACGCTAATGCAAGCTGCTGGTGGCACTGTTGTAAGAGGGTTATTCGGAAAGTAAGGAACGGTCGGTCGCGAAATGGAAACCACAGTGAAAAACCGGATGAAGTTTTGCACAGGTGTGTAGGGCAGTGTGTCTAATATGCCCGTCGATCGCGTTACGTCCTTCCTTTCAGTTCTGATCACGCAGGGAGCACATGAAGATACCTATAACAATTGTCTCTCCCGCCAAGTACGAGGGCCTGCTGAGAAATTTCGCTGGAGGCTATGCAGCCAACATTACATAACTGTCGCGCATTTTCTTCTTCAAGACAATTCTCAAGCGCATTCTGCAGGGGCAATGACGATGTTCGTGCATCGTTTTCAATTGGAAATGTTCAATCACCCACAATACAGCCCGTAATTGTCTACCTCTGAGTTTCATCTCTGCTCACATAAACCGCTGGCTATGAAGACATCATTTTGGCACAGACAACGATCTGTAGGCCAGCGTAGAGAATTGGCGCAAAGCACTGGCGGCCGCCTTATATGAAAAGAATATTGGAAACATGGTACAACGCAACGACAAACATCCAAGTCGGATCAGCGACTATGGAGATAACTAGCTTGAACTTGTAGCTAACTGTTGCAGATAAAACAGTTTTGATTTTCACTGTAGTTTCCATTTCGCGAGGTATCGTTCCTTACAATCCGAACAGCCATCGTATTTAACCCTCAACGGCAACTGTGAAAAGATACGTTGCAAGTGTCACACGTGGTCAGAACAGTATTCTGTGTACTACTTAGTGCACTGCGTAGGAGCTGAGTGAATGTGGAGGTGGCGAAATTGTGGGTGCTTGGATGGTGGATGATTCCGTGACCAAGTACGAATGACTGATGTCTGAAGAGGCACTGTATCGAAGATTCACATCGCATGCAATGGAAGCAAAAGAAAAATTATTCGCCAAGTTACAACGCGGATGGAAGTCTACTTATCGATTGAGCTGAATGACAGTCATTGAAGAGGATGGTGACAAAAAATAGGGCCACGACGGCTGAAAAAAATATCACTACAGAACTGAACGTTGCGCTTGCGAACTCTGTCATTGTCAAAATACGAAAGGAGCTCCATATGCAGGGTGCTGCAGGGCAATCTGAAAAATCACTCATCGGTGATATAAAACCGGCGGCAGAAAAACTTGGTGCCGAAGTCGTTGAACCTCCACTATGGAGGAACGAAGAAAAAAGAGATTTGTTTGGATGAGCCTTTTTCGTACTCTTTCATACTTCGGGCAGAGTTTACGCCTAGCGTATGCCGTCCCAAGTATACCATAAAGTTTGCTTGCTGCCAAGAGTGAAGCATATCCAGGGTTCGGTGTTCATTTTGGCAGCCATATTGCTGTATTCGATGTGCCCCGTGGCTACTCTGCAAGGTCACATTACTGTCAAGAACTATGTGACTATTTCGGCCGATCGTGTCCATCCCATGGTACTATGTTTGTTCTCCAATGGTGGTGTTGCATTCCAAGAGGACAGGGACCCTATACAAAGATTTCGCATGGTCTACAGACAACGACAATGAACTATCGGATGTTCCTAGACTACCCCAGTACCACTGAGCCACTGTGCCTAATTCGGGGAGAAAGGTGCGAGATCGCTATCCAACTCCATGATTGTTACCTAAACTTGCCACTGTTTTACAGGAAGAATGCTGTAAGGTTCCATTGAAGACCATACAGGACCATATAAATCCATGTGAACACTGCTGGAAGCTGTTTTGATTGCCAACGGGCTTCCTACACCGTATCAGGCCTATGCTGTGGTTTCGATGTTTCCATGTTTTGTCCACCCTCTGTATCTAGCAGTCGAGAACAATAAGGGAACCATTGCGGCGGGTGTTAACATGTCGGAGATAACGCAAGTTTTCGGGTCCCCGGGGTCAGGATGTCTAATGCGCATCATTAGGTTTGGGGAGCGTATGTTTTGATACGCTTACGTCCCTTCATAGGACGAGCAATTTAATCAAAATGTGTCTCCGAAGTTAAATGGTAGAGTATTTGTCGACAATCAACTAATGTTACCTTTGAATATTTATTTATTTAATATTGCGTTGTTGCATCAGTGTTAGGTATGATTACATCATTTGCTTCGTCAGCAAAGAGCATAAGTTTTGCTCTGTCGTTGAATGATGTAAGGCCATTACAAATAGCAGCAACAGTGAAGATTGCCGATTTGAACCCTGTGGAGCTCCAGTAGTATTTTTTTACGCCACTCATAGGAATATTCATCAAGAAAGATGGTCGAGCTACAGGGAGGTGGGCAGATGTATACATATATCACAAACACAACACTGTACCACGACAGATACGATATAAAAAATGGTTCAAATGTCTCTAACCACTTTAGGACTTAACATGTGAGGTCATCAGCCCCGCCGGCCGGAGCAACAGAGCGGTTCTAGGCGCTACATTCTGGAACCGCGCGACCGCTACGGTGGCAGGTTCGAATCCTGCCTTGGGCATGGATGTGTGTGATGTCCTTACGTTAGCTAGGTTTAAGTAGTTCTAAGTTCTAGGGGACTGATGACATCAGATGTTAAATCCCATAGTGCTCAGAGCCAATTTTTTTTCCATCGACAGCTCGTGGACGCCAAAATATTTTCTAGTGCATTTATTCTTTGAATTAACAAAGATGGATATATGCATGTTTGTTAGAGTGGTAACTAGGACAGCTTCTGGAGTATGTGTTGAGGGCTTGACGTGTTTCTGAGAGATACATATTCTGCTTTTCTTCTCGCTAAAGCGAGCCAATTAACATTTGTGCCGCTAGCGGTCTGTTTTGAAGAGAAAGAGGTTGCAAAAGGAAAATAATTAAGACGTGGAATCACCGGAGATCTGGACATGTAATGGAGATGGATTTAATACACAATTTCCTCCATAAATAAGGTTTGTTTGTGACTTTTTTGTTCTGGAGTGAATGAACGAATGAGTTTTTTCTGAATCATTTGTTGATCACGTTGGCCCTGTAATTAGTGAGGAAGTTTCAGCTGTGTCGAAGGGAGCCTACAATCACTGAGTCTGTATTAAATCGTCCAAAAAGGTTTCGTACACGTCTGGAATTCGCAATTTTTCGTAGAAGGAACAAATTGTCCAAACGATTGATTCTCCCGGCTGACTGCAGTGTTTAACAGTAATAATAAATATAAAGAAAGCCAGCCGCTGATTACCAAGACGAAGGACTCCACCAAAGATTCTATTTGAATGATTCTTTTTATCACTATATCACGTAATGAAATCTTATATTAAAAACTATACATAGACAAAGGAGAGGAAAAGAGAGAGCGAATGAAAATAGAGATAATACTAAGAATCCTTCATTAGCCTAATTTTTCGCCTGTCTTATCACGGATCAGCCAAGAACTGGGAGGGCCTTACTTTACTGTATAAACTTATGTGTGAAGGTGAAGGAATCTTAAAGACAACAGATACACGTCTATAGAGACAAGACATTTCACAGAGATGGCGGCTAGCTGCATTGATAATCTATTCTTAGATTAAAGAGACGGCAACTTATTACCCGAACATTGAAACGTTAAATGGTCTCATAATCCTAGTCAGTAAAGCAACTTTGCAGAATAGCCATGGGGCCCATGGAATACCACTAGATGGCTGCCCAAATCACCATCGAAACTCAGCGATGTTTCACTCTTGTGGCGCAAAATCGACCACAAGTTACCAACAGGCTTAAACAAAACATCTGCTCAAATGACATCCTTTCCTTGCTAGGCGGCCCCGTTTTATGGCTTCGGCAACTAGTTTTCCTGCTAGGGGCGCTTGCATCAGCTATGAGTGGGTTGGAACACCAGCTGGCCCAAGCACCTTATGAAGTCCCCTTAGTATAGTTTTGGTGTTGATATGATTCTCAAGTGTGACATTAAGATCTGCAACTAATTTTGCAGCTATCGTCCGCTTTTTTCCGTCAAAATTGACTTCAATGACGGTCTATCGCGATCACACAACACACATTCTCGTGCGCGTTGTGACTTAGAAGATTTCTTACCGATTTTTCTGTATACTGTGGAATTCTTTGATACAGTACCTCTTCAACGTTCAACCACCTCTGGCACCTCGATTATGAACGTACCCACAATACGAGCAATCACAACTTTCCCTAAGTTCGAATTCACTTAGCTGCGTCCTCGAGCAGTCCCAATTATACAGAACGCTGTTCTGACAACGAATGGCACATGCAGCGCGTTGAGGACATTGCACAGGTGCCGCACCTGGCCAAATAGAACCGCGCACCTGCTAATTTACATGAAATTTATTCGCAGTGGCGAATGTGGACAGCCATCAATTGTGTTAAGTAAACGACGGCAACGAAAACCTTCGGCGGACCGACAGGCTAACCCCGATTTCTCGCTTATCAGGAGTCGTCGGCTTACCATTAGGTTATCCGACTACGACTCCTGTCCAGGCGCAAACTTCCATATGCCGTCAACCACGTATATACAACTTGCATTCGTTCATCCGTTATGTACATTCCAGTACATAGGAGAGAATTTTAATTGAAAGTCGCTTGCCGGTGTATGCGGATAAATGCTATACTGCAGTGCATGTGTTGTTCACTGCAGTGCCTTTCGGACATGCATGGATGTCAGAAGGAACGTTATATCCTACTTGTTAAGAAGACAGGTGGTGCAATAGGCACTGAAGCACCAAAGGAACTGGTATAGACATGCGTATTCAAATACAAAAAAATGGCTCTGAGCACTGTGGGACTCAACATCTTTGGTCATAAGTCCCCTAGAACTTAGAACTACTTAAACCTAACTAACCTAATGACATCACACACACCCATGCCCGAGGCAGGATTCGAACCTGCGACCGTAGCAGCCTCGCGGTTCCGGACTGCAGCGCCAGAACCCTACGGCCACCACGGCCGGCTTCAGATACAGAGATATGTAAACAGGAAGAACACGGCGCTGCGCTCAGCAGCGCGTATGTAAGACAAGTGTCTGGCGCAGTCGTTAGATCGGTTACTGCTCCTACAATGGCAGGTTAGCAAGATCTAAGGGAGTTTGAATGTGGGGTTGTAGTCGTCGCCGGAGCGATGGACATAGTATCTCCGATGTAGCGATCAAGTGGGGATCTTCCCGTGCGACCATTTCACGAGTGTAGTGCGAATATAAGGAATCCGGCAAAAAATCAAACCTCAGACATCGCTGCGGCAGGAGAGAGATCCTGCAAGAACGGGACCAACGATGTCTGAAGAGAATCGTTCAATGTGAGATTAGTGCAACCCTTCGGCAAACTGCTGCAGATTTTAATGCTGGATCATCAAAAAGTGTCAGCGTCTAAGCCATTGAACGAGCATCATCGCTATGGGCTTTCGCAGCCGAAGGCCCACTCGTGTACCCTTGACAACTGCAAGACACAAAGCCTTACGCGTCGCCTGTATCCGCCAACACCGACATTGTATTGTTGATGACTGGAAACACGTTGCCTGTCGGACGAGTCTCGTTTCAAATTGTATCGAGCGGATGGACGTGTACGGATATGGAGAAAACTTCATGAATCCATAGACCCTGCATCTCAGAAAGGGACTGTTCAAACTTCTATACTATCCCTAATGGTGTGGGGCGTGTGCAGTTGGAGTGTTATGAGACCCCTGATACGTCTAGGTGACATGAACGTACACAATCTGTCTGATCACCTGCATCCATTCATGTGCACTGTGAATACCGACGGACATGGGAAAAATCAGCAGGTAAATGCGACACCCCACACGACCAAAATTGCTACAGAGTGGCTTCAAGAACACTATTCTGAGCTTAAATACTTCCGCTGGTCACCAAACTCCCCAGAAATGAACTTTATTGAGCATATCTGGGATGCCTTGCAAAGTGCTGTTCAGAAGCTTTCCCCACCTGCTCATACTGTTACGGATTTAGGGACGTCACTGCAGGATTCATGGTGTCAGTTCCATCCAGCACTACTTCAGACATTAGTCGAGTCCATGCCATGTCGTGTTGCGGCGCTTCTGCGTGTTCGCGGGGGCCCTTCACCTTATTAGGCGAATGCACCAATCTGTTTGCCTCTTCAGTGTAGTACCTGCAGGCTTGGATAGCACCTGCAGTTCTGTTGAGGCATGGATCTGTCGCCGTGTTTCTGTGAGCTTGTCAAACCTCCGTACATAAAATGACACTCTGAACTGTGTTGAATGCGAAATGAAACACATTCTGATCATATCTCTAAAGCTAGAAGCTTTGACCTCTTCCGAACGAATGTTTTTATTCACCGGTAAATTCCTTAAACAGATCAAAAAATGTCCCAATATGTTAAATGGTATGGTTTAGATTCTTTAATACACAGCCTGCGAAATTATAAAAGCCGTATTCAGTGGAGAGACGCTTCTGTATTCCAAACTGTATCTTGTTGTTGTTGTTGTTGTGGCCTTCAGTCCTGAGACTGGTTTGATGCAGCTCTCCATGCTACCCTATCCTGTGCAAGCTTCATCAACTCCCAGAACCTACTGCAACCTACATCCTTCTGAATCTGCTTAGTGTATTCATCACTTGGTCTCCCTCTGCAATTTTTACCTTTCACGCTGCCCTACAATACTAAATTGGAGATCCTTTGATGCCTCAGAACATGTCGTACCAACCGGTCCCTTCTTCTGGTCAAGTTGTGCCACAAGCTCCGCTTCTCCCCAATTCTGTTCAATACCTCCTCATTAGTTATGTGATTTGTCCATCTAATCTTCAGCATTCTTCTGTAGCACCACATTTAGAAAGCTTCTATTCTCTTCTTCTCCAAACTATTTATCGTCCATGTTTCACTTCCATACATGGCTACACTCCATACAAATACTTTCAGAAACGACTTTCTGACACTTAAATCTATACTCGATGTTAACAAATTTCTCTTCTTCAGAAACGCTTCCCTTGACATTGCCAGTCTACATTTTATATCCTCTCTACTTCGACCATCGCCGACCAGGGTGGCCGAGCGGTTCAAGGCGCTTTAGTCTGGAACCGCAGGACCGCTACGGTCGCAGGTTCGAATCCTGCCTCGGCCATTGATGTGTTTGATGTCCTTAGGTTAGTTAGGTTTAAGTAGTTCTAAGTTCTAGGGGACTGATGACCTCAGAAGTTAAGTTCCATAGTGCTCAGAGCCATTTGAACCGTTTTTGAACTTTGACCATCATCAGTTATTTTGCTCCCCAAATAGCAAGACTCGTTTACTTCTTTAAGCCTCTCATTTCCTAATTTAATTCCCGCAGCATCACCCGATTTAATTCGACTACATTCCATTATCCTCGTTTTTCTTTTGTTGTCGTTCATTTTATACCCTCATTTCAAGGCACTGTCAATTCCGTTCAGCTGTTTTTCCAGGTTCTTTGCTGTCTCTAACAGAATTACAGTGTCAAACTCTATCTTATAATCTGTTATTTGCAGGCCTCTCTCGAAAATTTGAAGAAGGAAATTAATACTCACACGGGTGATAGTACTTAATATCTGCCCTACCGCTGTTCTGAAACGATGTAACAGTTGCATATTTTAATCTGTCTTGAAAGGTCCCACGGACAATGCCGAGAGGCAACAGACAAATGGGTAACATTGTTTAACCTCGGGACAACAAAACCTTTCCGCACTGCTTAATTACCCTTTATCTGCCATCGCACGCTAAACGTCGAGCCGGGCAATTAATCACTGGGAACTTGGAACGGTTCGTTCCGGCGGTCGGGGAGCCAATCGGAGGGCGTGTCGCTGCGCACCGACTAAAAGGGACCAGAATTTCATTTCGAGACTCTCGATTTCAAGCTGTCAGAACAAGCTGCTAATAACCGATTCGTCATGCCGCCGTCTCGCTTCCATTACCACCAGCTTCTTCCCCCTCCCCAATTCCCCCCCTCCCCCCTCCCACCTCCCTCCTCCCCCCCCCCCCCCCCGCCCTTCCTCCCTGCCCCCCTGGAAAAGACGGCTCGCGCCCAGCAGAAACCAGCGCGCGGAAAGTAATTTGGGCAAACTTGATACGGCTCGCTGATTAATTACGACTTGTGCCTGCGCCACTGGCCGTGCATTTCCAATTATCGGGGAGTCCCCCGTTCTCCCGGCGGAGGCCGAGACGCCTGGTGGCGCAGCGGCGGAAGCCGATGTACTCCCTGTAGTGGGCGTCGCTTGCTTCCGCGCCAGCGCCTCGTAGCAGCCTTCTGGGCTGGTTTCAGATTGCCATTTGTTGCCCCCCCCCCCTCCCCCATACACACACCACGCTGTAACAGAGTTCCGGGAGGGGGGGAGTCTGAATGCTATCTCGTCATCTTTGCGATTCCGGGAGGGAGGAAGACGATAATGTTAATTTCAGTTTGTGAGCTTCTGTCGTATTTTCGGGTCACTTCCTACATCTACATTTATACTCCGCAAACCACCCAACGGTGTGTGGCGGAGGGCACTTTACGTGCCACAGTCATTACCCCCCTTTTCTGTTCTAGTCGCGTATGGTTCGCGGGAAGATCGACTGTCTGAAAGCCTCCGTGCGCGCTCGAATCTCTCTAATTTTATATTCGTGATCTCCTCGGAAGGTATAAGTAGGGGGAAGCAATATATTCGATACCTCATCCAGAAACGCACCCTCTCGAAACCTGGCGAGCAAGCTACACCGCGATGCAGAGCGCCTCTCTTGCAGAGTCTGCCACTTGAGTTTGCTAAACATCTCCTAAACGCTATCACGGTTACCAAATAACCCTGTGGCGAAACGCGCCGCTCTTCTTTGGATCTCTCTCTCCTCCGTCAACCCTATCTGGTACGGATCCCACACTGATGAGCAATACTGAAGTATAGGTTGAACGAGTGTTTTGTAAGCCACCTCCTTTGTTGATGGACTACATTTTCTAAGGACTCTCCCAATGAATCTCAACCTGGTACCCGCCTTACCAGCAATTAATTTTATATGATCATTCCACTTCAAATCGTCCCGCATAATAATACAATAAAGGATCCTTCTTTCTATGTATTCGCAATACATTACGTTTGTCTATGTTAAGGGTCAGTTGCCACTCCCTGCACCAAGTGCGTATCCGCTGCAGATCTTCCTGCATTTCGCTACAATTTTCTAATGCTACAACTTCTCTGTATGCTACATCATCATCCGCGAAAAGCCGCATGGAACTTCCGACTCTATCTACTAGGTCATTTATGTATATTGTGAAAAGCAATGGTCCCATAACACTCCCCTCTGATTATAGTTCAGTTCTTTTATCTTGGCGGTTCGCGCATGTACGCCCAGAGATTGCTGCGTTGCCAGTTGTACGCGCCAAGAGAAGCAGCGGCATAGTACAGTTCGCCAACTTACGTTTAGGGGGGAGTGCGCAGTTTTTTTTTTTTTTGCCTTTGAAAGTGTATTAATTTTAGCCATCGGCATCACATAGTGACAATGTTCACGTATTGAATAAACAAATACAGAAATGCATATTTACAAGAATAAAAAGCTTAAATGTTACAGTTTTGTACACAATGTTTTCAAAATTGAATTGAATTGGAAAACAAAAGTGTCTTGGATTACAATTCACACCAATTCTGAAATATCTTCATCAGCAAGACATATTTATAATTTACGTACACCATTAAAACCTACAGATTGTAACCAGTACTCTTGATGAAGTTAACGATCACTTTATATAGACGAACGTCTTTAGCAGACAAAAGAGAAGAAGCTGATTGAGGAAGATGGTAGCCCATACTCAGCAACGTCTTCAGAAAGACCAACCGTTCACGGTCAAATTTGGGGCACATAAATAAGATGTGGTTCACATCAGCTTCCGACTCAGGATCACACTCACAGGCTGGTGAACTGTAAACGTTGATCCGATGTAGATGTTGCGGGAAAGAGGCATGATTGAAGCCGAGTCTTATGGTGGTAGAAATCGTGGATCGGTCCAGATTTGTCCTCATGAACCACAGCTGTGAAGGAATCCGAGGTTGTAGCACTGCGTAATACCCGCCTTTTGTCTGTTGACAAACGTTCCACATTTCCTGCCATTGTTGTCCTGCGTGATCCTTGACTTCACTTAAGTAGTCTGTATAAGGAAGGTGCAGATCCAGGACGGTGTCTAAGGTTGCCGCTTGTTTGGCTAATGCACCAGCTTCATCATTATAGAGGATACCAGAGTGGGAAGGTACCCACGACAAATTGATCGTCCGGCCCGTGCGTGTGCTGGGAATATAATCAGATACCACATCCAAGATATAACTGTTGGTTGTTTTGTTCCATCGAATGTACTGAATGTTTTAAAGAACGCTTTGCGAGTCAGAAACTATCAATATCTTTGGGAAGGAAGTGCTAGAGACAAACTTCAGTGCTTCCAAAACTTCCACTGTCTCCGCCGTAAAAATAGAAGTGTTCGTAGGTAGCTTGAAGGTTTTGCGGATCTGGATCTGAGGGCAGAAAAAAGCGCATCCTGTACACTCTTCTCGCGGAATTTTGGAGCCATCCGTATATACTCAGAGAGCGCGCAGTTCATAAAGAAAAGCCACCACGGCCGCATTAACCTTTCCGCTGCTACAGAGACGTGCTCCCCGCATTCCGCGATGTTCGCGATTTTGTCATCATTGCACTGTTCGCCTGTGCAGACACATGGTGTTTCGACTGCCCTGAAACCCTTTATCATTCGATTTCACAAAAACTATTTGGCCAAAAAATTGGATTTTTACACATTTTCTTGACTGATACCTTCCCCCCATAAATGACTTAATTTTGTTTCGATATTCAACCCAGTTATTGTGCAGCATTAGATGTAGTAAACCATTGCATGAAATTTTGAAGAGTTTGCAGAGGTAAAAGTCCATAGCGTATACTTTCCGTATGGTGGATTTTAGTTGCCACTAAAAATTTCAAAAAAATTACCTTCAAACGAATAAAATTAATGATGTAAGAGACTTTGATATTGTTTTTAAATAAAGAAAATGTTAAGCACCGATCAAGGATTGAACTCAGAACCTTTCGATTAGCAGCCATACACTTTAACCATTATGCTAACGCAGCTCATCGTTCTTTATATCCCCCAGAGGACTTTAAAATATCACGCAAAATACTGACTAACACTGTTGGTATGATTATGTATTATTCACGTTTCGTCGAAGTGCAATAGGAAATAAACAATTACCGCTGTACTTTATTGCGAAAAAGCGGTTAGTGAGAATGATACAAACACCTTTCCTTGCTATCGCCTGAATTAGGAGGCTTATTGCTTGTTTGCTTTAATTAATTAATAGAATATAAAGCAATTGGTGTAAAGAATGCTGTTTCCAAACTTTCAATAAAAAAGTCTGCTATCATGACATCGCTTTCGTTCAATTACTTTATTTATGGCTGAACGTTTCAAAAACTGAAGACACTCGTCCGAGCTCTGGCAACGTCGTTCTCTGTTCATTGTCTGACTGTGTTTTGTGACGTCAGAAGCGCAGAACGAACCTAAACTCGGCCGCCGTCATAAATGACGCTCACTTTAGTTGCTCCAGACGCCATTAGGATCTTGCAAGGCCTGTATGGTTGTTTCTCGACCCTAGCTGCATTTGTGGAGTGTAGCGTTTTGCAACGAAGTGGACAGGAGACCGTGCTGCAGCTGCGGGCTAATGTATGTAGGAATACTTGATAATTACTGGTCGGCGTTTCAATCTAGTGACCGAGTTTAGAATCACAAGGAGGTAGGCGCACTAGAGACAGCCACTAGCGATCTTCCGGCATTTTCGTCTGTTTTACCGGTTGTGAGCTATGACGTTGTCTGCTGGCAGCATATGTAAATGTTTTTAGTCAGTGGTGGCGCACGAGTATACATTCTTAGTGTTCACGTGTTTCTTAAATTCAGGTAAGTAAGAGAGTGTGAAATTAACAGCACCTACTATTTAAAAGTTGTGCTTATTAAAATATTTATACAAATTCAGCCGCTATCAAAAAAGGAAGAATTGATTATTTTTTTTACATTATTCAGTACAGTTTACGGCAAGAACTAAAGCTTTCATAACTCTCCGATTGGTATTTTTATGTAAGTGGGAGTTTTCATGCTTTTCTATTTTTCGGACAAATGGACAAGATCTGTAATGCCTCTATTGGCTAACGAATTAACTTCCAGGATGAAATCAGACATTCTTACTTTGCCCCCACACAACAACTTACACTTATTATTCACTACTTTCTTAAATAAATGTTCGCATATAGTCATGCTTATTTGATTTCGTCATTTTCTCGAACACTGGATCTGGTCTAGGAGGCATTAGTTCATAGGCGGTTAACTTTTCCTGTTAGCACCTAAAGGCCAACAGCCTTGCTGCAGTGGTAACACTGGTTCCCGTCAGAACACCGCAGTTAAGCGCTGTCCGGCTGGCCTAGCACTTGGATGGGTAACCATTCGCCTTGCCAAGCGCTCCGGACAATCGGGGCGCACTCAGCCCTTGTGGGGCAAACTGAGGAGCTACTTGGTTGAGAATTAGCGGCTCCGGTCTCGTAAACTGACATACAGCCAGGAGAGTGTGTAAATGGAGGGGCATGTGGTCAGCACACCATCCAGTGATGCCTGTGGGATGAGGATAACACGGCGGCCGGTCGGTACCGTTAGGTCTTCATGGCCTCTTCGGGTGGAGTTTAGTTTAGTTTAATTAGCACTCAAAACAAATTCAACAGAGTTCAGGTAGAAATCGCACAGTAAGGCCGATTCCCATGGAGTAAACAAGCGACTGCAAACAAAAAAGGCCGCTTGCGGAAATGTTTACATCCATGTAGTACTGTCTACCAAGATGGTCACTAGAATACAGTTAAGCCGCCCACAACCATAAGGGCCAACAGCACACCAGAGCAAACAGTGACGCAGTTTTTCGTGAATCTTCATATACATACGTACAACGTGGGTAAGTTTTGGATACCACAGTGCATTAAAATTATTTGGAAATATTGTTAATTAATCAGTTAGAGAATTTCGCAGTGAGTATAATTTCACAGATTTTAAGTACTTTAAGAACTACTTATGTACCGTGTAGATGGTTCAGCTAAATTTGTCTAACCGTGCACCATCCTATACTTTGAAACGTAATAAAGTCTTCTAACATGTTTTATTTGATATTTGCAAATAAATTGAGTGTCTTTAATTTCCACGGAATAAAAATACGCTTCTATTTTCAGATGTATTTAACACGTCACCGGTTTTTTGATAATACGTTAACTTAATTCGATTTTACGTACTGATTGTCAGATGTTTTAGAGAAATATCGTAGGAGAAACTACAGCCGTTATCTTTCCCAACTGCATGCAACTCTACTGTATGGCTAAATGACGACGATAACTTCTAAAGTACAATATACTGGAGGTTATACACTCTCCCATTCGAATCACCTGCTAGGATGTAGACTGGAGATTCTTGTCATCCTGAAAATAAAAATGGCATTCTATCGTTTGGAGTGTTGCACGTTACTGCGCCAGATAAGTTAGTAGATTTAGAAAGAAAAAGGGATATGCTGAAGTTAGATGTAGTGCAAATTTGTGAAATTCGGTGACAGGAGGAACAGGATTTCTGGTCACATAAGTACACAATTTAAAAGTAGAACAAAAAAAAGGGGGTACGAGTAGGTCTAAGAGTCAGAAAACAGGAATGTGGGTGAATTATTATGAGTGGCATAGGGAACACAGCCAAGATAAACACGAAGCCAATCACGGCAGGATCGTAGGATTTACTGAAATAGATAAAGCAATTTGATACTGGAGAATGCTGCAAGATGTTCGGAAATCTCAGGCAAATACCTTTAAAGTACAGGGGGTTGGGGCTTGTTTTGCGGGAGGAGACCAGACAGAGAGGTCATCGGTCTCAACGGATTAGGGATGCCATGTGCGCGAATTAAATCAGACGAAGCTGAGAGAATCAGATTAGGAAACGAAACACTGAAAGTAGTAGACGAGTTTTGCTATTTGGGCAGCAAAACAACGTATGATTGTTGAAGTAGAGCGAATATAAAATGCAGAACGGCAATGGAAACAAACGTGATTCTGAAAAAGAGAAATTTGTTGATATCGAGTAGAAATATTAGTAAGTCGTTTCTGAAAATGTTTGACTGCCGTGTTGCCTAGTACTGAAGTGAAAAGTGTATAATAAGTAGTTCAGACAGTAAGAGAATAGAAGTTTGTTGGTTGGTTTTGGTTGTTTGGGGGGCAGAAACCAAACAGCGAGGTTATCGGTCCCATCGGATTAGGGAAGGATGGGGAAGGAAGTCGGCCGTGCCCTTTCAGAGGAACCACCCGGGCATTTGTCTGGAGCGATTTAGGGAAATCACGGAAAACCTAAATCAGGATGGCCGGACGCGGGATTGAACCGTCGTCCTCCCGAATGCGAGTCCAGTGTGCTAGCCACCGCGCCACCTCGCTCAGTAAAGTACAGGGAAAGACAATATATAATATATGTAAGAACAAAGAAGGAACAATAAGACTGGGAAACCAAGAGCGAGGTGCTTCGATCAAAGGGGATGTAATACAGGGACTGAGACTTTCGCTGCTTCTGTTCAATCTGTGCATAGGAGGAGCAATGACAGAAGTAAAAGAACGATTCAGAGATGGAAATTGAGGGTGAAACGGTCGCAAAGAGCAGATTAGGATGACGACATTGTTGTATTCAGTCAAAGTGAAGAAGAATTACAGGATTTGCTGAGTGGAATGAACAGTCTAAAGTGTACAAAGTATGTATAAAGGGTAAGCTGAAGAAAGACAGATGTAACGAGGATTACTACAAATGTGATTAGTGATAGACTTTGAATCAGCATTGTGGACCAAGAAGTAGACGAAGTGAAGCAGTTGCACTAGTTTGGAAGGAAACTACCAACTGCCGGAAATGCAACGAGGACTTACAAAGTAGGCTAACACAGATGAAGAGGGCACTGACGGACAAAAGCATTTGAGATGTGCTGCTGCAGAAGAATGTGGAAATTAGGTGAAGTACAGTGAGAAACAGGGAGATCGTCCACAGAACTGCATATGTAGAAAACTGTGACAAGAAGGAGGGATACGATGATATGACATGCGTTAAGGCATCAGGGAGTAACCTCGACGGTATTTCAGGAGCTGTGGAGCGTAAAGAAGGTAGCTGCGAAGAAACCATGGGTAACAGAAGAAATACTTCAGTTGATTGATGAAAGGAGGAAGTACAAACATGTTCCGGGAAAATCAGGAATACAGAAATACAAGTCGCTGAGGAATGAAATAAATAGGAAGCGCACGGAAGCTAAGACGCAATGGCTGCAGGAAAAATGTGAAGACATCGAAAAAGATATGATTGTCGGAAGGACAGGCTCAGCATACAGGAAAGTCAAAACAACCTTTGGTGACATTAAAAGCAACGGTGGTAACATTAAGAGTGCAACGGGAATTCCACTGTTAAATGCAGAGGAGGGAGCACTGATAAGGAGAAGGGACAGGATGATAGGACATCTGCTAAGACATGAGGGAATGACTTCCGTGGTACTAGAGGGCGCTGTAGAGGGCAAAAACTGTAGAGGAAGACAGAGATTGGAATATCTCAAGCAAATAATTGAGGACGTAGGTTGCAAGTGCTACTCTGAGATGAAGAGGTTAGCACAGGAAAGGAATTCGTGGCGGGCCGCACATCAAACCAGTCAGTAGACTGATGACAAAAAAAAGCGTAAAAACTGCAGGGAATGACAGAGATTGGAGTATTTGCAATAAATCAAGAAAAAGTCAAGACATTGTGTGCAAGCGCCAGTCTCAGATGAAGAATTTGTCATGGGGGCACAGAACTCCAGTCAGAATAGTGGTAGCATTCTGTAAGAAGAGATAGCCACAAGCGACGGCTTCACAGGGACATTGAATACGAGTTGTTACTTACCTTCGGTGACAGATCTGCTCGTTGTGTAACCCCAGCACGTACGACTTGTAATCCACAGGAGTCGTACTTACCTGAAAACAAATGAAGCCGAATTAGAATCTGCTACAAAAGTTGTAGGAAGTAAGTCTAAAAGTTAAACCTGGATAGTTAAGCAACAGTAGTCATGTGTGATTTATTCTACTTCTGTTCTGCCAAATTATCAAATAGAAGCGTTTAGCATCAGTAATTACACTGGTCGACAGAGTTAAACAATTTCAGCTGATTCCTGTGTAACTGCCAAACCCAAAAGTGAAGTCAACAATGTTTCATCGTCCGTCATTTTTGTGTAATACTAAAAAAATTGTTTTTACGTTTAATGCCGTAGTGTACTGAACGCACTGATATTTAACTGTGTCAATACCTGACACATTTGCTTCGTGCGATTGTTGGATGTGAATTCAGAAATGACAACAATGTTAAACAATGAACTTTTCCTCGTAACAATGGCTTTCCCGCCCAGGCAAATCCAGTGGCGTTGCACACACACCTGGCGCACAGGCCACAACATAGTATTAGAGCCCACTCCCCCCCCCCCCCTCCCCTACCCCCGCGCCACCGCCCTTCTAGAAAGAAAATTTTTACATAATTTATATAACTTACTCTAATAATAATGTGTTCCCCTGTTTATGTGTCTTGGAGATCATTTGGTGGCCCTCTGTCCCTACTCCCCCTTCCTGTCGCTAAGCGACTGGACCAAGGTTTGTTGGAACAACAGAGATGGAAGCTATCATTATACGAGAAAAAGGTGGCCAAAGAGCGAGCATTCGATTCAGATCCAGCAAATGATCATAAATCACTTGTAATAGCTGAAAAAGCATTACTGCCCTCATTACATATCAGACTAGATTTGATCAAGAATTTTGGGAAATCCGTGGATCGTTATGGGGCTTGACAATTGCTGCCGATGGAAATCTCAGTGCAGAGATCTCCAATCGCCTTAGCAGAGCGAGGCTCAAATGGCGTTCGCTTAATGGAGTACTATGCGAGAAACGACAGCCTGAAATCAAAAGTAAACCGATCACACAGGGGTGGTCTGCTTCCGGAACCCCACATTCAGCAGTGAGAGTTGAATGACGCACTCCGAAACACCTGAGTCTGCACAGGCATTTCTGAAGTCAGATCTACCGTAGAACGTCACCTATCCTCCTTTAAGAAGTGGGCAAACCTCCAATCATCATGTTCTGTGACGAGATGTAGACTTTATACGCCTAGTCGCCTACATATGGTTTCACCATAGTTGAGCGACTTTCCACAGATGCTGACGAAAGTAACCAATAGCCTACCAATTTTCGACGTTTCTGAGAGGCTCGTCCCAGGTGTTGGGTCATGACCATCTTCCCTCGATGAAAATCGCTTTACTCATTTGCGGCCCATATGATCGCTAGCATGTTTCCTCATTTATCTCTGCACTGCTTGTAGCGGGTGGACGATTTTGATCCATAATGAGAATAACTCGTGCTGGAGGTGAGACACAGCAAAATGTTTTAGATACAAGTTGTAGGAGGCAAAGAGGGTCACACATTGCTACTAGTGGCTGTGGCCGTGAAACTGATTTTCAATGTGATTTGGATGTTAAAGTGATTTTTTTTTTCTTTTTAAATGGGTACGCTTTTATTTGAATTAAGATTTGAAAAAGTGCCAAATTTTGCCTACAAAATGATACATTATTCAAGGTCATGGCAACGCTCAGTCAAGGCCAAAAAAGCGAAGATATTATTAGTTCTAAGAGGGACAAACCCGGAATAGAGGATGGAGACAGCCAATATACGATTTCATACGCAAACTGGAAGGGGCGTCAGGTCACGTATCATTACCAAAAAACATCATTTTAAAGGTAATTATCAAAGGTCGTTCGAAGGTTGAGTTTTGTTTCATGGAAACATCTGTGTGTGATGTCAGATGTATTCATTTTTCCGAATAAACACGTTAGTTAAAACTTAAATTCTCCGTTTGCTCTTTCCAAATTGAACGTTACAAATAGAGGTTTCCATGAAACAAAACTCAACCTTAGATAATTAGGGCTACCTTTAAAACCAGGGGTATTGCTAATGATACATGCCCGGTATGGCCCTTCCAATGCGCATCAATTCCGAGATAATTCGTAGTAAAAGTAAGAACATAATTGCTTATTTGACCTTCATTGAAAATTGCCAAGACCTTGAATAATGCATAATTTCGTATGTAAAATCTGCCGCCATTTTAAAATCTTGAATAATCTACAAGGGTTCCCATTTTTTAAAAAAGATCCATTAACCTCCAAATCAACTTCAAATTGACGGTCAAGATCAGGGCCATTAGTAGCAATGCGCGACCGTCTTAACCACCTACAAATTTGATCTAAAACATTTTGCTACATCTCATCTCCATCCCGTGTTATTCCCCATTATGGATAAAAGTGGTCCACCTACATACATTCTTTGCAACGGTGAGCAGTGGTCGGAGCGTTAATCAGTAAATGTAGATTTTTCAAGAGCAACTGCAGGCCTGCGCGCAATGTATTTTAAACTTATCTGACTGAGGTGCGTACATATTACCAATGGATCGAAGAAAAATAACGAAAAGCTGTGACGAATCTTCTGTGATCTACATGAATCATTAATAGATTAGAGAGTCTTCCATAATATTCTTGGTGTAATGAATCCCAGGTTACCACTCCAACTATCCCCTGTGGCTTTCGTAGATTTACGACTGGCTTTAAAAGCCAACGTGTGAACAAAATTTTCATAAATACACAAACGAATGTCCCTGAAGAAAAACATAAACGCAGCTCAACTTAAAAAAGGTCACATTTAGGGCATCAAATACATTTCACAGTCCCCGAGGGAGACCACAACAGGAAAAATATCTGAATACAAAAAAGTCCCAAAATTTTCGTTATGCAACAGTTCATCGTGAAAGAAAATACTACTAAAGACTTTTGTGTAACACTGCAGGAGATTTTTTATTGTACCCGTGATTGTGTGTGAGGTCGTGGTAGAATGCGTACTCAGCTAGAGCTACAATTACGCCCAATCGCTCACAGTGCTTAAGCATTTTCCTGCAAAATGGTGGTCAGCTCCTGCAGAAAGTGTCATCACTTCTGTCTCTATGCTGGTCGTAGGTTGTGTCCCAAAAATGAACAGTATAGCACAGAAGTGATGACACTTTCTGCACGACCTGACCACCATTTTGCAGGAAAATGCTCAAGCACTTACAGTGCAAGCTGTTATTGATTTGTTTGACTGATGGGGCTGCTAAGTGCTATACCACCTACTGCACTCCCCTGACTTGAGCCCTCGTGAGTTTAACTCGCTTTCTAAACTGAAGCAAACACTTCACGGCATTCGCTTCAGAACTGCTAAAAATTCGTCGGGCAATAAACCGCGCCGCTCGAACTATCAACACAACCGGCACTGCTAAGAGTATCTTACGATTTTCACATCGCTAGCAACGGTTATACACAATGCTGGTGACTAGTTTGAAAGTCTGTAAAACTTTGAAACACGTATCTATTTTGTACGGGCTGTAAATAAATAGTTGCCACTGTCAGCAAGTTCCAATCCTCGTGGAATAATTTCGTGAACTATTTCGCCACAGATCCGGTCGGTTTTTTCAAACTGTTTCACGGAAGAGTATATGATCTCTGAGTTAGTAAAACTATCCATATTTACTTCGTGGTGCATTGTCCTGTTAAAAGCGAAGGACATTGTAACTTTTACGTTTGATCGATCTGTCCAGCTTTCTTTCCTGTCCCAATCATCCAGGATACTTTCACTACTTGGACAGAGCCTCAGTTTTGGCGTCATATTCGTAAACCTACCTATCACCACCGCCTCTTACGGCACTGCTGAGTACTATTCTGCATGACAGGTGATTTCATCCAGCGAGACGTGAGCAACTCGCACACGCCACCGCTATTATTCAGACACTGAACAATTTTCGAACAAGTTTTGCAGTCGCATGTGTCATTCCGAAAACATTCAAAAAAAAAATTCATGATTTGACATGTCCACATCATCAGCGACTTTTCTCATTGCACATAGGCAGCATGAAATGCCAAGCGACTTGATAAAAACGCAGATGTCTCCAATATTCTAACTTTGTTGCAGAATCCTTGAACATATTCTCAGTTCGAATATAACAAACTTTCTTGAGACTGATAAGCTTGCGTTCATGAATCAGCATGGTTATAGAAACCATCGGTCGTGTACAACTCAGCTTGCCCTTTTCTCACACCGTATACTGAGAACTACGGATGAAGGACAACAGGCAGCCTTCATATTCATAGCTTTCCGGAAGGCGATCGCCACGGTGCCCCATTGCAGATTGTTAACGAAGGTACCAGCATATTCAGTAACTTCATAGGTATGTGAGTGGCTCGAAAATTTCTTAAGTAATAGAACCCAGTATATTGTTCTCGACGGCGAGTGTTCATTACAGACGTGGGTAACGTCAGGAATGCCCCTGGAAAGTGTGACACGATCCCTTTTGTTCTCTATACACATTAATGATTTGGCGGACAGGATGGGCAGCAATTTGGGACTGTTTGCTGATGATGCCGTGGTGTAGGGTAAGGTATCGAAGTTGAGTGACTGTAGGAAGATACAAGACGAGTTAGGCAAAATTTTGAGTTGGTGTGAGGAATGGAAACTAAATGTGGAAAAATGTAGGTTAATGCGGATGAGTAGAAAGCTTCAACCAGTAATGTTCAGATATAGTATTACTAGGGTCTTGCTTGATAAAGTCAGGTCGTTTAAATACGTGGGAGAAACGTTGCAGAGCGATATGAGGTGGAAAGAGCATGTGAAGCTGTGCTAGGGAAGACAAATGGTCGACTTCGATTTACGGGGGGAATTTTAGGAAAGAGTGAATCATCTGTAGAGAGGACCGTACATAGGAAGCTGGTTCAAATGCCACTGAGCACTATGGGACTCAACTGCTGTGGTCATCAGCCCCCTAGAACTTAGAACTACTTAAACCTAACTAACCTAGGGACATCACACACATCCATGCCCGAGGCAGGATTCGAACCTGCGACTGTAGCAGTCGCATGGTTCCGGACTGCGCGCCTAGAACCGCGAGACCACCGCGGCCGGCCATAGGAATGGAAACTAAATGTGGAAAAATGTAGGTTAATGCGGATGAGTAGAAAGATTCAACCAGTAATGTTGAGATATAGTATTACTAGGGTCTTGCTTGATAAAGTCAGGTCGTTTAAATACGTGGGAGAAACGTTGCAGAGCGATATGAGGTGGAAAGAGCATGTGAAGCTGTGCTAGGGAAGGCAAATGGTCGACTTCGATTTACGGGGGGAATTTTAGGAAAAAGTGATTCATCTGTAGAGAGGACCGTACATAGGAAGCTGGTTCAAATGGCACTGAGCACTATGGGACTCAACTGCTGTGGTCATCAGTCCCCTAGAACTTAGAACTACTTAAACCTAACTAACCTAGGGACATCACACACATCCATGCCCGAGGCAGGATTCGAACCTGCGACCGTAGCAGTCGCACGGTTCCGGACTGCGCGCCTAGAACCGCGAGAACACCGCGGCCGGCCATAGGAAGCTGGTGCGACCTGTTCTTGAGTACTGCTCGAGTGTTTGGGACCAGTACTAGGTCGCACTGAAGCAAGGTATCAAAGAAATTCAGAGGCGGGCTGCTAGATTCCTTACCGGTAGGTTTGAACAACACGTAAGTGTTAAGGAGACGCATGGGGAATCAGATGGGAATCCCTGAAGGGAAGGCGACGTTCTTTTCGAGAAACACTACTGAGAAAATTTGGAGAAGCGGCTTTTGTAGCTGACTGCTGAATGATTCTACTGCCGCCAACATACAACGCGTCTCAAGACCACGAAGATATGATAGGAGAAATTAGGATTCATACGGAGGCGTATGGACTGTTGGTTTTGCCTCGCTCTTTTTGCAAGCGGAAGAGAAAAGGTACTTGTGCAGTGTCTGTGTAGATGTAGAGCACGTAAGGGTGGTACTAGGGAAGGCTAATGCTAGACTTCGGTTTATTGGGAGAGTTCTGTGGGAGTGTAGCTGACCTGTAAAGGACAATGCGAAGAGAAAACTTGTGACTCATTCTTTTGCGGTGTTCGAGTGTTTGTGATGGTCACCAGGTTGGATTAAAGGAAGACATCAAAGCAATACAGAGCCAGGCTGCAAGATTTGTTATCGGTAGGCTCGATCAGCAGGCAAGTACGAACGCTATTCGGAAAGTAACTTCCGATCGGTCGCGAAATGGAAAACCACTGAGAAAATCGGATGAAGCTTTGCATAGACGCGTCTTTAGAACGCCCATCGATAGCCTCTCATGGCTCTTTTAAGGTGTGAGCGCGTAAATGTGCCAAGAAAATAGTGTCTGCCGCCAAGTACGAGGCCCCGGTGACAAATTCACCCTGAAGCTATGCAGCCCACATAACATAACCTACATGCGTATCTCCTTTCAAAACCATTCTCAGCCCATCTGCAGGGACAACGAAAATGCTCCTGCAGCGTTTTCGATGGGAAATATTTAATCACTCACAATACAGCCTGTAATTTGTTCCCTCTGAGTTTCATCTCTCCTCACGTGGATCATTGGCTGTGAAGACAACATTTTGACAGGGACAGCGAGCTGTAGACCAGTGCAGAGAACTGGCGGCAATCACTGGCGGCTGCCTTTTGTGACGAGAATATCTAAAAGTTGGTACAACGCTATTGCGAACGTCGAAGTCGGTGCAATAACTTTGCAGATTAGTTTGTAGATGGTGTAGCTAACTGTTGCAAATAAAACATATTTGTTTCTCACAGTGGTTTCCATTTCGCGGGCGATCGGAACTTGCTTTTTTAACATCCCTTGTATGAAAGAGAACCTTGGTAAACTGAAAATGGATTTTTTGGGGAGAATACTGCGTCCTTTTCGTGGAACGCTAGTGACAAAATTTAGAGAACCGGCATTTGTGGCACCGCGGACTGATTGAACTATAGTATATTTCGCATAAAGACCACGAAGACACATTTTTAAAAAGCCAAGGCTCATACGAAGGCGCATAGGGGGTGGTTTTTCCATCACTTTATTTGCGAGGTAAGGTAAACAACACCATGCTGCATACGGTGGCTTGCCGAGATGCATGTAGGTGCCAAATATCTTCATCCAGACATTCTACAGCTGCTGGGGTAGTGGAGGAGAACGAGGGAGGGAGGGAGGGAGGGGAAGGGAGGGAGGGAGGGGAAGGGAGGGAGGGAGGGAGGGGAAGGGATGGAGGGAGGGGAAGGGATGGAGGGATGGAGGGAGAGAAGGTGCTGCGGCTAACGGCTGCACTCCAGGCATACGTTAGGACTTCAGCTACAGCAGCCGCATACAAGAGCCGTAAATCAGGTTCGAGATGAGAGCGGAGCGGAGAATCCCCGGAGGCCGTAAGTATTATTTGTGTAGCGGATGCCTGAGACACGCGACGCGCCCGTGGCTTCGACTACGCGCCACCAAGTTACGACGCAGGGACAGCACATATATCAAGAGCTCGAGGGCTACCCCCTGGCTGCGCATCTCGCCCTCCGCCACCGACCTCGCGTGCTCGCCGGGCCCCACAGCGCGGCCTCCTCAGTTCTTACACCTCCACCACTCGCAATCCACCCTCCAGCCTCACCCTTACCCAAACGCAGGCACTTAGACGCAGTAGGCCGCGGTAGAGAGAAAAGGGAGGGTGGAGGTCTTCGTTCACGAGGTCAGTTCATAATTTATGAGATTAAGTTTGCTCTGTCTTCACGCCTTAACTTACAAAAGCCAGGCCCCGAAGCCACACCATGAGCATCTGGGATTGGTGGCACATGCTCAATGAAGTGAAACTCTTATATTCATAAACTTCAGTAAATGCCTTACTACACTTGCAATATCGTCCAATTGATGAACCATATTCGGTGACAGGTAGTGCACTTAGGTTAGAAAGGTGGGGGGGGGGGGGGGAGTTGTTGGAGGTGGTAGAAGGCTGTTGGGGGCGCAGCACCCCCACCTTCCTAACAATAATTCTTTCTAGAGAAGGATATATTTTATTGTTTTCAAATGCAACCTTCATCTCCTTCGTGGTACTCTCCATTAGTATTAATACACTTGTCCAAAAGTTCATTCCAGTGTTCGAAGCACCTGTTAAATTCGTCCTCTTTGAAACCTGTTAGCACTTTCATGACATTGCGTTTTACGTCTTCCACATACGCAAAACGCTTCCCTCTGAAGTCTCTTTTCATCCTCAGGAATAGGAAGAAGTCCGATGGAGCTAAAACCGGTGAATAGGGCGCGTGGGTCAAGGCAGTCGTCTTCGTTGAGGCCAAAAACTGGCGAACGCTGAGAGCCGTGTGCGCGGGAGCGTTGTGATACAGCAACCACACGCCAGAATCCCACAAAGCCGGACGTTTTCGCGACAAACTTCTGCGAAGCCGTTTCATAATCTCCTAATCGAAATGTTGATTTAGTGTCTGGTTTTCTGGGACAAATTCAGAGTGTACGATATCTTTGATGTAAAAAAAAAAGATCAACATCGTTTTCACATTGGATTTGACTTGTCGAGCTATTTTTGGTCGAGGTGAGCCAGATGATTTCCATTGTGATGACTGTTATTTACTTTTTTTGGATCGTACCCATAGCACTATGACTCATCGTCTGTAATGAGTTTGTTGAAAAAATGTGGATCATCTTTGAACGTGTCCTCAATTTCGAGACAGGCTTGAACGCTACGATCCCTTTGATCTCTGGTAATCTGGCAAGAAGCTTTAGCACGAATTTTTCTGCCACTCTTCGCTACCTCAAATCGATGGTCAAGATGCGCTGAATTGAGCTCCAGGACAACCCGGACAAGTTCTCGATTTGGTCGATAGTCCTGCGTCGATCTTCACTGATGAGATCACGGATTTGGTCGATGATTTTTTTGCTTCGAGCAGTTGAAGGTCGACGGGAACTGGGCTGATCTTCACCCACCATTTCTCCCTTTTTAAACCGTTTTACTAACCGCATGGTCTTTGTAGGCTGTCTGAATCATCGCAACCGTTTCTGCTGCGTTCTTGCAGAGAAAGAAACAAAACTTTGTTCGTAAGAACTAGCCATTTCCTCGTATCACGTCTGCACTGTATGCACACTCAAAGAACTTCCAAAGAAACCACACTGTTGGGTGACGCCGTGTGACAGAATGACTCAGCAGAGCTCCTACTACAACCCCCTGCTACTACAAGTACACGATGTGCAGCATTACGATGCCGGTTACTTTTGGGTCCCCCCTCGTATAATGCATGCCGAAGGGAAGGATGTGTATGCAGAAACTATCAGTCGTAAAATTTCAAAACTCTTTCTCCATTCATCTCCAAATTGTTGCGAGTTCTCAGATCCTGCGTGCGTTCTTTGTGTAGGCTGCTATCTTTAGTGATCAGCGGAGACACCCTATATATTGTTGTGCCGCCTGTACCACGAGAAACAAAAAAAAAAATCAAATGGCTCTGAGCACTATGGGACTCAACTGCTATGGTCATCAGTCCCCTAGAACTTAGAACTACTTAAACCTAACTAACCTAAGGACATCACACACATCCATGCCCGAGGCAGGATTCGAACCTGCGACCGTAGCAGTCCCACGGTTCCAGACTGCGCGCCTAGAACAGCGAGACCACCGCGGCCGGCACCACGAGAAACACTTTTATTTAGACACTGGGTATTCTATGATAAGTCACATACGAAATTCCCTAATTTTGCATCACATTGTATATTACAAAGGTGACAAACAACCAACATCTACACACATCTCAACCACCTAACTTTACTTTGCAGTGCCATCTTAGTTATACAACACAAAAGCAATGAGTACACTATAAGTATATGATGCAGCAATACAAGAGCTAGGTTATATGCAGACACATAATGACTTCAGAGTTGAGAGAGAGTGAGAGAAATAGTAACAAAGAGAAACAACACATGATGAGCAAGTGTGGAAATGGATAAGCTGGTGAAGAAGATTAAAAGGGACACGCAAGGGTGGAGACAAAGCTGTGTGGGGCAATAGTTTGTTGACAGCAGCATTCCTGAAATGGACTGGCTTGCCTGTAGTCCCAACGTAAAACCAATGCAACATCTTTGGGAGAAGAGACCCCAACATCTCACTTCATTACCTTTCGTGGTTTCCGCTCTCGGTGAAGAATGGGCTACCATTCCTCGACAATATTCAGAGACCTCATTGACAGAGTCCCAAGGATGGACGTGTTGTTGTGGTCTTCAGTCAGAAGACTGATTTGCTGCAGCTCTCCATGCTACTCTATCCTGTGCAAGCCTCAAAATAACTACTGCAGCCTACTTCGTCCTGAATCTGCTTACTGTATTCATAACTTGGTCTCCCTTTACAATTTTTACTCCCCCCCCCCCTCCTACGCTATCAAAAATGGTTCAAATGGCTCTGAGCACTATGGGACTTAACATCTGAGGTCATTAGTCCCATAGAACTTAGAACTACTTAAACCTAACTAACCTAAGGACATAACACACATCCATGCCCGAGGCAGGATTCGAACCTGCGACCGTAGCGGTCGCGCGGCCTACGCTTTCCACCAGTATTAAACTCATGATCCCTTGAAGCCTAAGAATGTGTCCTACAAACCGATCCCTTCTTCTAATCATGCTGTACGACAAATTTCTCTTCTCCCCAATTTTATTCTGTTCCTCGGCATTTGTTGCTTGATCTGCCCATCTAATCTTCAGCATTATTCTGTAGCACCACATTTCAAACTGTTCTCTTCTCGTCTAAACTGTTTACCGTCCATGTTTCCCTTCCATACGTGGCTGCACTCCATAAAATACTTTCAGAAAGAACTCCCTGATATATATATATATATATATATATATATATATATATATATATATATATATTAGTAGGCTGTTTAAGTTTTTGTGCTGGTAACGCCACGTATCGCTCTGTATGAAAATCACTGACTGTGCTGTGGGCAGCCTGTGGCTCGTTGGCATTGTTGGAATATTCGCTTGTGTTGTGTTGGGCAGTTGGATGTGAACAGTGCGTATCGTTGGGCAGTTGGAGGTGAGCCGCCAGCAGTGGTAGATGTGGATAGAGAGATGTCGGAGTTTTGAGAGGTTACTATAAGCGGACGATATGGACGTGTGTCCGCCAGAAAAAGGAAATTTGTATGGATGCTTTGACTTTTGAACGCTGTTGAGGTAAATACATTGATTGTTCTCTTTCGAAATCTTTCATTGCTAACTATGCCTATCAGTACTTAGTGCCTTCAGCAGTTTGAATCTTTTACTTAGTTGGCATTAGTGGCGCTCGCTGCATTGCAGTAGTTCGAGTTACGAAGATTTTTGTGAGGCAAGTGATTCATGAAAGGTACAGGTTATTGTTAGACAGGGCCATTCCTTGGTAAGGATTATTGAAAGCCAGACTGCGTTGCGCCAAAAAAAAAAAAAAATTACGTGATGATCAGAATAAGTGAAGAGAGCACTGTCTGAGTACGTTAGGTTTTGCTCAGCTGTTTGAAAATCAAATGAACTAGGAGTTTACCAGCACAGTCATGGTGATCAAAAAGTCAGAATAAATTTGAAAACTGCATAAATCACGGAATAATATAGATAGAGAGGAAAAAATTGACACACATGCTTGGAATGACATGGAGTTTTATTAGAACCATTGTGCAGGATGTTGCTCCATCCCATACTGCTAGAAGCGTGAAAGATCCCTTGCGCGCATCGTTTGGTGATGATCGTGTGCTCAGCCGCCACTTTCGTCATGCTTGGCCTTCCAGGTCTCCAGACCTCAGTCCGTGCGATTACTGGCTTTGGGGTTACCTGAAGTCGCAAGTGTATCGTGATCGACAGACATCTCTAGGGATGCTGAAAGACAACATCCGACGCCAATGCCTCACCATGACTCCGGTCACACTTTTCAGTGTTGTTCACAACATTATTCCTCGACTACAGATATTGTTCAAGAGTGATGGTGGACATATTGAGCATTTCCTGTAAAGATCATCATCTTTGCTTTGTGTTACTTTGTTATGCTAATTATTGTGATTCTGATCAGATGAATCTGTCGGACATTTTTGAATTTTGTATTTTTTTGGTTCTAATAAAACCCCATGTCATTTCATGGATGTGTGTCAATTTGTACCTCTCTACTTACTTTATTCCGTGAGATTATATATATATTTCTTCAGAAATGCCTTTCTTTTGCCATAGCCAGTCCGTATTTTATATCCTCCCTACTTCGATTCTACCGCCATCAATCATTTTGTTTCCCAAATACCAAGGATGGACACACCCCACATTAGTTTCTGCCAATAGGTGTCCCAACGTTTTTGATGAGGCACTGTCCACTGCATATTATGCAGTCATTCGTGGCCCTCCCAAATATCTCGATAACTGTGAAGGCGACTCCAAGGGCCTTGTTGCGACTTAGGTCTTTCGCCCACAGGAAATCTATACAGAAGCAAAGTATTTCTGTAATCCCATAACTACTCTATGGCTGTAGAGAGTGGACTGCCAGTTACCTTTCTACAGTACAATAGTGTTTGCTATACCGCTCGCTACTTTGCGCCTCGGACGGGCCTTGGAGAGCAACTCCACCTGTGCGCCTGGTACCTTCTCCGACCGCCGTGTCGCCTGCTACGCCGACAAGTTGCCATCCGGGAGCTGGACATAGTTGGAGAACGAGCTCAAAGCACGCCTCCCCGCTAATTAATTAGTGGGCCGTTGCAGAAACGCACGCGACACGACAAGTTAACTCATGCCGCAGTGCACTCGCCAAGCATCGCCACTCTTGAGGCCCACTTCTGAGAGCAGAGGTACGTGCTGTACCAGAGTACTGGCCATCCTCTACGGCCTTTGATCACCGAAATTGTCCGACAGACTTGACTGTTCGAGCAACAAACACACACTCGAGTCTACGAAACTTGCTGTCCCATGAATGACGCGAGCAAAACAACGCACTACGTGTCCGAAATCAGTATCTCGGTACCACAATACCACGTGTCTAGAACGCCACAGTGCCCATGTAGAGGGGAGTCATGTTCGGTGAGTTCGCGTGGTATCTACATCTACACTCGTTCTCCGCAAGTCAGCACGAGATACATGGCGGAGGATTCCTGTTCCTCTGCTGCTCATTCCATCCCCTATTCCGTTCACAAAGAGGTCGTGGGAAAAACGACGATCTATATACTTTCGTACGAGGTCAGATGTCTCTTACCTCGTCTTAGCGCTTAGACGAGATGTGTGTCGCTGTGACAGTACCGTCCTTCTGCGGTCTGTCGCAGATGGCCGATCTCTAAACTTTCTGAAGTGTTTTGCGGAAATAACGTCTCCTTCCCTCCAGAGATATGACTTCACGGAGTGAAGGTATGGTCATAGGCCCTCTGTTGTTTCTGATTTACATAAAGGATCTAGGTGCTAATCTGAGCAGCCCCCTTAGAATGTTTTGCAGATGACCCTGTAATTTTCCTTCTAGTAAAGTCATCAGTCGATCAATTCCAATTACAAAATGATGTAGATAGAATTTCTGTATGGTGCGAAAACTGGCAATTAGCGCTAAACAAAGAAAAGTGCGAGGTAATCCTCCTTACTAAAAGAAATCCGATAAATTTTGGGTATACGATAAATCGCACAAATCTAAGGGCTGTCAATTCGATTAAATACCTAGGAATTACAATTACAACCAACTTAAATTGGAAAGACCACATAGATAATATTGTGGGGAAGGCGAAACAAAGACTGCGCTTTGTTGGCAGAACACTTAGAAAATGGTACAAACCCACTAAAGAGACAGCCTACATTACACTTGTCCGTCTTCTGCTGGAATATTGCTTCACGATATGGGATCCTTACCAGTTAGGATTGACGGAGGCCATCGAAAAAGTGCAAAGAAGGGCAGCCCGATTCGTGTTATGGCGCAATAGGGGTGAGAGTGCGACCGATATGATACGGGAGTTGGGGTGGCAGCCACTGAAACAAAGGCGGTTTTCTTTGCGGCGAGATCCATTTACGAAATTTCAACCGTCAACTTTCTCTTCCGAATGCGTAAATATATTGTTGACATCCACCTACGTAGGAAGAACTGGTGTGGTAGATAAGTAGTATGAAAATGGTTCGTTGAACCCTCTGCCAGGCACTTAGGTGTGACTTGCCGAGTAACCATGATGATGTAGATGTAGAATCTCCGTAACACGAGTTCATTGCACCTACCGGTGACGAACCTGTCAGCACGGCTCTCAACTGCTTCGACGTCTTGCATTAATATAATCTGTCATGGACCCCAAACACTCGAGCGGTGTTCAGAAACTGATCGCCGAAGGGTTATGTATGCTAATTCCGTAACAGATGAGTTTCACTTTCCCAGAATTCTCTCAATAAGTCGAGGTTGTCTATTTATTAGAAGCAATCATGCGTGTTCGTTCCGTACACGTTGGTTTCCAGTATTACCCCTAGACACCATCTAAGACACAAAAATAGAAAAAGACATGGCACTAAGGAACTATGCAAAAGCGACGGAGATCTGTAGACGTTACTTGCATGTAGAGACTGAGGGGTTGGTATCCCATCCCCTTCCGCCTCTCCAAACACGGGAGCAGGGCTCATCATTGAGGCCAGTTCTACTTCAGTCAAAGAGCTTTCAGACTGAAGACGCATCTGGGGGCTGGATGTCTGATGTCGGGACTCCAGACACGCGTATAACTGAGCATGATCGGTCATCGCTGACGTCTCACTTCATCTGACGCCGATATTTTACAGAATCGCATCATCCGTAGCTTGGCTGATAAACACCTGCTGGAAGGTACTTTCGTGCAGGACGGTGCTCCACCCCATAATTCTGCACGTGCTAAAGATCTCTTGCGCACATCTTTTGGTGAGGATTGAGCGCTAAGCCACCTGTTTCGTCGTGTTTGGCCTCCCAGCTCTCCAGAACTGAGAACTCTGTCCGCCTCATTGTTGGTTGTGGGATTAAGTGGTCTACCCCAAGCATCCGACTTCATTAGGGATGCTAAAAGGCAACATCCGAAGGCACTTCCTCACCAAACCTACTGATAGGCTCTATAGTGCTGTTCACAACATTGACCCTCGACTGCAGGTATTGTTGATGAATGACGCGCAACACGAAGAGTATTCGTTACAATGGACATCGTCTTTGCTAAAAATCGCTTCTTACGCTAATTATTGCTTTTTTATCATAAGAAGTGGCACCTGTTGGTCTTTCTGCGCACATTTATTTTGTTTCAATAAACGCCCATGTCATTTCAAGTATGTGTGTCAATTTTTACCTCTCTCCCTACATCATACCGTGACGCGTTTAATATTCAAATGTTATCGGACTTTTGGGTCAACTAGTAGCCTACATTTCCATAATGTTCAATATGTATTCTCGCGGATTACCAATACATTTTTATGATGTTCAATCTGTATCCTCTCGGATTAATAACGAAAAAAAAGTTTATGGGAAACTTTAATTAAACCCACGTTTGTGATACCTACATATTTAAAGACAAAATTTTAGGAAGGAACCTAGTTGCGGATAATACTTCATTTACTTGAACAGCGACCACATTCTGTGGAGAAAGCCAAGAAGTCAACCAAAATACCAAAGGATGCTAACTGATGCATGATCTGACGAAACAAATGGCTTCAAAAGTTACGTATTTTTAAAAAGTAATTCGTTTCTGTAAGCTATAGCTCGCCGGAAATCTTAGAGGACAGACTGTACATAATGTATTTTAATCCAGATATTGAGGACACAAATTGCACATCCAATGGGTGCACGAAAATGGACTCAGTTTTCACGAATAGTATCATCACCTTTAAAGTTTTGTAACACTAAAAAAATATAAAAATTTGGAAATTCGCCATTAAGAGAGAGAGAGAGACGCAATGCGAAATTGAAATTTCGGATTTACGAGTAGCACAGTAATCACCGAAATCACGTTGCCTGATCTGTTAAAAAAGAAAGAAAGAAAGAAAAAAAAAAGAAAAAGAAAGAAAAAAAGAAAAAGAAAGAAAAAAAGAAAAAGAAAAAAAGAAAGAATGACAGGAACAGTAAATTATATTTCTTCTACTTCTACACGATTACTCTGCAATTCGCGATTAAGTGCCTGCCAGAGAGTTCATCCAACCCCCTTTAACTTATATCTCTACTGTTGCGCTCTCGAACGAAACGACAATCGCCTTTGTTTTCATGACTGGCTCCCCAGTACGCTGATCATGTCCGTTGCTGCAATTTTAGTTATTTGTAATTACTCGCACAGTTAATTACTTTGATCCTTTCAGGAAGCGCACTGTGACTGCTTCTTATTATCGATGAATCATGGAGTTCGTGGTATTGAACTCGCTACCCGTGTAATGGTACAATCCAGTTCCAGTGGACAATTCTAGCAGTGAATCTTCCTGGCAGATTAAAACTGTGTGCCGGACCGAGACTCGAACTCGGGACCTTTGCCTTTCGCGGGAAAGTGCTCTACCAGTTGAGTCACCCAAGCACGACTCCTGCCCCGTCCTCACCAGGAGAGCTTCTGTAAAGTTTGGAAAGTAGGAGACGAGCCTCGGTCCGGCACACTGTTTTAATCTGCCATAAGTTTCGTATCGGTGCACACTCCGATTCAGAGTGAAAATCTCATTCTGGAATTCTAGCAGTGACCGCAGTGTATCTCGTCCAGGATACGGTGGTCGATTCACCGTGACCAGTTTTCGTCCAAGGCGCTGGCCTAATTCATTCCAGAAATGAGGACAGTAAGTGTCTTCCACCTTTCGGACGGTCAACGCTGATAGAACCGAGGCCAGCACCCTGCAATATTTCTCATACGTTTTTTCGGAAACCATGCGGTGAAAGAATTTCATTTTGACTTTACTTATAGCTTCATGTTCATGATGATGTGCCCTTCATTTCGTTAACACTTTGCCGTCCGCACGTCTCTTACAAATTTATTCACTTGGCGCCGGAAGCGCTAATTCGGATTACATGGCTTGTCGCCGGCCGCTTGTCACCTTTCCGTTGATAACACGATCCCAACATAGTGACTTCCACCCGTTTTAATTTTTCCGGAAATCCTCTAATTTGCCGTATCGTTCCAGAAACTTGAATTTTCTCTTCAAGTAACTTCTCTGCAAGTTCTACACTGTTATAATAATTATCCATGCAGAGGTGATGCCACTTTCCATAATAAAGTCTCGATAGTTCCATGACTGTTTTTGATAAAGGCTGTCCTGACCTGGAATATATCTTGAATGAGGAAATGTACCCCGTACTCTAATCACACAGCATCCCAATGAGTATGACGTATTTCGTAACTTTCGACGGATTGTAAACTGTAAAATTTAACAGTCCACGCCACGGTATCATTCCTCCATCACTTGAGATGTTTTGACTTAGATTGAACTTTTCTTTAAACATTTTGGGGAAAAAATCAATTACGAATTGCACTTTGAAAAGCCGGACAGCATTATCGGGTTTATTGCTGCTGTCGGAAAAATGTAGAAATGATCATATTTGTATTTGTCTGAATCTGTTGACATCGACAAATTCGCCATTTTTTTTTTTTTTTTTTTTTTTTTTTTTTTAATCGACATTACTCCCTTTGCAATTCTGACTGTAATACTGTTGGTGTCGTTGCTAATGTATTGATATACACTCCTGGAAATGGAAAAAAGAACACATTGACATCGGTGTGTCAGACCCACCATACTTGCTCCGGACACTGCGAGAGGGCTGTACAAGCAATGATCACACGCACGGCACAGCGGACACACCAGGAACCGCGGTGTTGGCCGTCGAATGGCGCTAGGTGCGCAGCATTTGTGCACCTCCGCCGTCAGTGTCAGCCAGTTTGCCGTGGCATACGGAGCTCCATCGCAGTCTTTAACACTGGTAGCATGCCGCGACAGCGTGGACGTGAACCGTATGTGCAGTTGACGGACTTTGAGCGAGGGCGTAAAGTGGGCATGCGGGAGGCCGGGTGGACGTACCGCCGAATTGCTCAACACGTGGGGCGTGAGGTCTCCACAGTACATCGATGTTGTCGCCAGTGGTCGGCGGAAGGTGCACGTGCCCGTCGACCTGGGACCGGACCGCAGCGACGTACCGTTGCACGCCAAGACCGTAGGATCCTACGCAGTGCAGTAGGGGACCGCACCGCCACTTCCCAGCAAATTAGGGACACTGTTGCTCCTGGGGTATCGGCGAGGACCATTCGCAACCGTCTCCATGAAGCTGGGCTACGGTCCCGCACACCGTTAGGTTGTCTTCCGCTCACGCCCCAACATCGTGCAGCCCGCCTCCAGTGGTGTCGCGACAGGCGTGGATGGAGGGACGAATGGAGACGTGTCGTCTTCTGCGATGAGAGTCGCTTCTGCCTTGGTGCCAATGATGGTCGTATGCGTGTTTGGCGCCGTGCAGGTGAGCGCCACAATCAGGACTGCATACGACCGAGGCACACAGGGCCAACACCCGGCATCACGGTGTGGGGAGCGATCTCCTACACTGGCCGTACACCTCTGGTGATCGTCGAGGAGACACTGAATAGTGCACGGTACATCCAAACCGTCATCGAACCCATCGTTCTACTATTCCTAGACCGGCAAGGGAACTTGCTGTTCCAACAGGACAATGCACGTCCGCATGTATCCCGTGCCACCCAACGTGCTCTAGAAGGTGTAAGTCAACTACCCAGGCCAGCAAGATCTCCGGATCTGTCCCCCACTGAGCATGTTTGGGACTGGATGAAGCGTCGTCTCACGCGGTCTGCACGTCCAGCACGAACGCTGGTCCAACTGAGGCGCCAGGTGGAAATGGCATGGCAAGCCGTTCCACAGGACTACATTCAGCATCTCTACGATCGTCTCCATGGGAGAATAGCAGCCTGCATTGCTGCGAAAGGTGGATATACACTGTACTAGTGCCGACATTGTGCATGCTCTGTTGCCTGTGTCTATGTGCCTGTGGCTCTGTCAGTGTGATCATGTGATGTATCTGACCCCAGGAATGTGTCAATAAAGTTTACCCTTCCTGGGACAATGAATTCACGGTGTTCTTATTTCAATTTCCAGGAATGTAGATCGTTCCCAGTGTATAGTTCTATGACATCCACGGCGCTCTGTGTATGTTTGGGAAATATTTGAGGACCAGGAGAGCCTTCAAATTTATTATTGGTCCTCAGTAAACTATAGTCTGTGCTCTTCGTCTGATTCAACCGAATGAGTTGACAACCGTAGCGTTCGCCGTATTCATCCTGGACATATTTCACTGTCTTTTAGCGATTCTGCTTCAGTCGCATTTTTTTGATATCCAGTGCTTTCTTCCTAATCGGGCAAGTCGTCCGGAACGTCCGCGCATTCATCGTAAATAATCCTATTGTCCCTTTCGTCTGCCATGATGAAAGGGCACAGGTACTTATAAAAACAAACAAAAAAACTGTTACCTTAACAAAGCACCAACAGAATGCGAAAGATACTGAACTGCTGTCGCCGGCCACAGCGCGGTACTGTGCAGACGACGGCACTGTTGTGTCGCCGGACGGCAGAGTGTAAGTAGTCGCAGTTATTGCGATATTTTGTTGAAAGTAAGACCCTGCCCCGAAATTCGGTAAAGTTTGCAACGAAAAGTAGAAGTCGCTATCGTTTTGGGACTGGTGCATATTACATATTACATTGTTGCATACGAAATTTACCTAACATCTTGAATTTTCCTTTAGACTTGACAGGAGGTATCTGTCTGCCACCAATATGGAGAAAACTTAGCTGACGTAGCACACTCGTTTGCGATTGCGCCGCACCAGCGGTTAAGTCAAAGCGAAATATCCAAAACATTCGTAATATTTCATAAACTATTTGAGGTATCGAAGTCAGATTTTGCCAAATGGCAGTACGCAAAGAGGAGAGCATTGTACCATATGATTACTACCGTGTCATTATTACCGTGTCATTCCAATAACTATAGAATTTTTCGGTGAATGAATGTGATTATTAAGGGTCGTCGATAGCCGGTGAAACGAGAAATGCTGTGGGTTTTAAACAACATATTTGAAGAAACCGCACGTTTTATTGTACCGAAGATGTGCTTTTTTTTATAAGCTACTGACTTAACTTTTGCTCAGTTATATACTTAATAAACCACCGTTTCAGAATTCCCTTTCAATTGTATCTGCATAACATGTTAGTGAGGTGTGACAGTGTAAATTCGGCTGGATTTTGGCAAAAGAATCCAATTGTGACATGGCCACCAGAGAAATGTTTAGGTTTTACTCAAAATTTGCCGCCTATGACGCTTGTCTCAAAGTCACAAATGGCTAGCAAACCAGGCGAAAACAAATCGCCACAATTCTGGTTGATTTTCTTTTAAAGATACTAACAAAAGGACAGATGACAATAAATCTGAGTGGTCACCATGCAAGTGTGGGAGTGGTAGGGGCCCCACTTAATGTTTACAAAAAAGATTTGAGCGTAGGCATCAGTTTCTAACAGCACTACCCCTCCGGCGCTCAGCATCTCCCTTCAGCACCCTTCCCCAGCCGACTGCGCATACAGCGGCCACGGCGTTTTGCGCTCACTGTTTCCAACGATCGTCAAGAACAAGTATCCTAATGGCTGACCGTTAGTATGTCGTTGCTCTGCTGGGCTCCTAGCAATGGGCTTGTTTGTGCAGGTAACGAAGAGCAGAGATGCGGGAATAAACGAGCACTTGCGCAGTACAGCGACTTCCGGCCGCGTTAGCTCAGTCTCCGCCTAGGGGAATCCCCCTCCCACCTCCCCTACCCCCTCTCACCAACACTCTCACGCAATGCGCCCGGCTCGCTGGCTCTCCAGGCCGGCGCCGTATATTTTCCTATCGACACGGCCGCGGTCGAACAAGTTTGCACGCCTGGGAGCGACTATCGATTAACGGCGCCTGCGGCGGCAGCTTCGGCTCCCGTGGGCGGGGCACAGGAAAACAGCGGCGCCCGGGTAGGGCCGCACATGTTCCTCGGGCAAAGTCGCGGCGCTCCCTGAAAAGCGCGTTGGGAACTCTGTCGGCACCAACCCACCACAGCCCACAGCCCCTCCACTGCTTTGATAGGAAATTACGCCACCGCTCGCTTGGCTCTGAACATCATTGCAACTCGGCTGAAATGCTGACGTGAGATAGCCCAATTTATTTTATTTTATTTATTTAACCTGATCAGATTAGGGCCATCAGGCCCTCTCTTACATCGGACCAGTGTTCCACACATGCGGCATTTCACACGTCAGAGTTACATCACGACAATAGTTTAAATAAGAAAATTAGATTACTCTAGTCACAAGATTAATGACGAAGACCAAATAAAGTCAGTACTGGCAATATTTTTACAGAAGGTGCTGTACATACAAATTATGATAAAAGAAATAATAGTAACAGTAAAAAAATTTAATAATAATGATAAATAACAATAATAATTAAATAATAAATTCTGAAGGTGGCAGGGGTAAAATACAGGCAGAAACTAAATGGCAGTTATAAGAGTTTAGGGGCATGAAAGGGAAGCTGTGGTTGGGAATGGAGTGAGACAGGGTTGTAGCCTCTTCCCGATGTTATTCAATCTGTATATCGAGCAAGCAGTGAAGCAGACAAAAGAAAAATTCGGAGTAGGTATTAAAATCCACGGGGAAGAAATAAAAACTTTGAGGTTCGCCGATGACATTGTAATTCAGTCAGAGACAGCAAAGGACTTGGAAGAGCAGTTGAACGGAATGGACATTGTCTTGAAAGGAGGATATAAAATGAACATCAACAAAAGCAAAACGAGGATAATTGAATGTAGTCGAATTAAGTCGGGTGATGCTGAGGGAATTAGATTAGGAAATGAGACAAAGTAGTAAGGAGTTCTGCTGTTTGGGGAGCAAAATAACTGATGACGGTCGAAGTAGAGAGGATATAAAATGTAGACTGGCAATGGGAAGGAAAGCGTTTCTGAAGAAGAGAAATTTGTTAACATCGAGTATACATTTAAGTGTTAGGAAGTCGTTTCTGAAAGTATTTGTATGGAACGTAGCCATGTATGGAAGTAAAACATGGACGATAAATAGTTTGGACAAGAAGAGAATAGAAGCTTTCGAAATGTCGTGCTACAGACGAATGCTGAAGATTAGATGGGTAGACTAATGAGGAGGTGTTGAATAGGATTGGGGAGAAGAGAAGTTTGTGGCACAACTTGACTAGAAGAAGGGATCGTTTAGTAGGACATGTTCTGAGGCATCAAGGGATTACCAATTTAGTATTGGGTGGCAGTGTGGAGGGTAAAAATCGTAGAGGGAGACCAAGAGATGAATACACCAAGCAGATTCAGAAGGATGTAGGTTGCAGTGGGTACTGGGAGATGAAGAAACTTGCGGAGGATAGAGTAGCATAGAGAGCTGCACTAAACCAGTCTCTGGACTGAAGACCACAACAACAAGAGAAAAATTGGCAGTAGTAATGAAGATTTGTGCAGATGTACATTAATATCTTGGTATGTAAAGTAGATGTTCACTAGTATGGGGAGTTTTGGGGAAGGGAGATTTAAGGAAGCGGAATGAGGGAAGTGATGAGGTGAACTGCATTCATGTACAGAGGAAGGCATTACTGTTGCTTAAATAGATAAGCCATTAACTGTTTTTTGAAGCTGGTGTTGCCGTTAAGTTCTCTAACATAATGAGGGAGGCTATTCCAGAGTCGGGTTCCCGCTACTGTAAAGGACTTGTAGGAGGTGACTGAGCAATGCAGTGGAAAAGAGAGGATTTAATTATGATGGGAACGTGTGTCTCTGTCATGTTGCTCCGATATAAGCGTTAAGGACGCGGAGAGATATGGGAGACAGTGTACAATTATAAGGCAGTAGATGAGACAGAGTGTATGGAAATCTCTGCGTTTGTCTGCACGCAGCCAGGACAACTTTGCATATGCTGGTGAAATGTGATCAAAAAGTCGAACGTCACAGATACATCCGACTCAGGCATTCATGACTACTTCTGGACGTCACAAATTTTCCTGAGAGAGCCCTTGTAGGATAATATCGCTCTAGTCAATGATTGGGAGTATGAGCGTTTGTACTAATTTCTTTTTCAGAACCAAAGGCATGAGTTTTATATATTTTTGTTGGACATGAAAGGATGCTGATGCTTTTTGCACACTGCAGTTTTAGATTTTCATCTAATATTACTCCCAAACTCTTTGCTGAGGGCGAGAATTTAATATTTGTTCCATTTAGGATAAGAGATATTACGGATTCCCTATGTTTTGGGCTAATGAGCTTAGAGTGACCAACAAGTACCGCTTGGGTTTTAGATGGGTTTATTTTTGTCCTATGTTCTGTTCCCATTTTGATAGTGCATTGAGATCAGCATTGAAAGTTTCAATAGCTTTCGTAAGATTGCTTGGTTTCGCACTTAGATACAACTGAAGGTCATCAGCATACATATGATATTTGCAATAAGTCAGAACCGATGACACATCATTGACATACAGAAAGAAGAGTATGGGACCTAGTACTGAGCCTTGAGGAACGCCTGGCACTATCTGCCGCCATTGTGGGTGCCGATCATTTCCTTCGCTGTCTGCAAATGTTCCCCACCGTAACCTCACTATAACCCCAACGTCAGGCTGTCACGATAATCGTACGATCATCTGACAGCTTCACCACAACCTAACCCTAGCATCACTTAGACCACTACCAGTTAACCAACTAGTCATTAAAGAACTGAACTCCCATATAAGGAAAATATGAAGTTTGAGAAAATTTGGTTGAAGAAATGAATCAGAAATGCTAGCAGGCACATGTATAATCACTTTGTGTTGTAGATATTAAACACCCTGGACAGCGCAGGGCGCAGCAGCTGGTCATAAATAACGTGTGGTAGCGTCTAATATTACTGATATATGGGATAGGCAGCATCTCCGGGGTAGTTCTGTTTTCCTGTGCCGGCTAGCATATTACCTTTCACGACCACACGCTAACCCCAAATAAAGCCGACCAATCTGACAGCTTGCGCTCGGTATCGAGCTAACTAACATATCACGTCAAATTTTTATCACCAAATTTGCAGCAACTGAAGTCAGTTATTTTTTTCAGAAGCACAAAAATTCGTTTGGAATACTGAAATGTTTGTTCAAATTAATTCCTCCACCCTGTCAGTACTCACAGACAGCGTCAAGCCGAAAGGAACAATACGATAGAGAAAAAAAAAGGAGGAGGGAGATTGGGTCCCCCATTTTGGGAACAGATCTACCCGCTGACAACTGACGGGGATGTATTTTGATTCCATCGCAACCGCTCCATTCCCCACCGTCACCCCTCCCCTCCTGCACAACTTCCAGCGCTATCTGCTCCCCGCCACTTCCTGAGGATGCAAAACGTTGCGGCGGCGGTCCATGTAAACAAAACAGAACGCAGCGCGGCGCGGCGCGAGGGTTACAGGCCGGAAAACCGATATTTAATTTTTTCTCCGGCGCACTCGTTATTTTTGCTATTCAATCACCGAGGATAATATAAACACTGGGTGCGGAATATTAAGTGACCGAACAGAAAAATTCAATTCGAAATATATAAATTTCCGCTACGGCTACCACAATACATAAAATTAATTGAAGTGTGCGTCCCCTCTTTTTTTTATTCCCACTTTTGTGCCCACCACTGCGAGTTTGTAACGTACTAACGCACGTCACACACACAGAAATTTTGACAGTGATTTTTATACTGTACTTCTATTGGAAACGCGAGTCATTTTTACGTACACATCGTTGCAACATGACAGATTTGAAGGTTGGCACAAATCTGTAATATGAGGGACTGCTTTATTTTGTTTGTAGTTAAGCAGAACGTACGGTAGCTGTTGTATTTGGTGTTTGAAATGCAAAGATCTACTTCTGTCACCCAAATTATATCAACTAGAAATGTGCTGCAGGACAAAAACTACTACTACTACTACGTGATAAGGCCCAGTGGACACCACGCATCTACAAGCTTCCTCCTCAACTGTATTCTGTCCATTGCTGCTATCGGCCATCCGTACACATCTATTGACACTTGGTTTAAATCTTCATGGAGGCCAACCCTCCAACGCTTCTTAGGTCCCCCTGGCGGTCTCTTTCCTGTAGGTGCGAAATCCAGGAGCTACCGAGGCCATCTGTGATCCTCCATCCGGGCCACATGGCCGGCCCACTGCATTCGTTTGGCTTTCACAGCTTCTGCTATGTTGAGCTGCTGGTATAGCACCTCAGGCTCTCGGTGGTATCTGATCCTCCATTCCTTTGTATCTGCATCCAGAACGGGACAGAAGATCTTCCGTAGCACTTTACTCTCAAAAACAAGGAGCTTTTGGAAGTCCTGTTTCCGGATACTCCATGTTTCACAGCCATACAGAACGACGGACTGGATCAGGGTTTTGTACAGTCGAATCTTGAACTGTCTGGAGAGACAAAAACTACAATTGTTTAACCACCCTGAATTCAGATGGGAAAGAAATCACCTCATTATGTCTGACACTACCAGTAATGAAGATAAGTTTCGTGACATCCGAACAGCATTTTGTAGCAATTTTGTTACATTTTTTTCCAATTCACGAAATATTTTTTGTAATACGAGAGTTGTCCAGAAAGTAATTCACAGCAATTTTTTTTTTCTCAGCCGAAAACAATGTTATAGATGTAAAACGTTGCGTATGTATTATTTGAAGTCTCCTGAGTGAGCGCGCCAAGTTTCCTTCACTCCCGGCAGATAGCGTGGCTGCAGGACAGTTTCAAAATGACGTCTGTAGGTGACGTACGTTACAAGCAACGTGTCGTCATTGAATTTCTTACTGGACAGAAAGAAACTGTGGGGAATATTCACAAACGCTTGTGCAAAGTCTATGGAGCATCTGCTGTCGGCAGAAGTACAGATAGTCTCTGGGCACGGAGAGTGAGGTCAACAGAAGGCGGTTCGGCGGAGCTCCTCGATTTGCAGCGGTTGGGGAGACCATCCACGGCTGTCACACCTGACCTAGCCATTCAGACTTCCAATTGTTAGGACCATTAAAGGATGCCATACGTGGAAGACATTTTGAGGACGATGAGGAGGTGATTCACACAGTGAAGCACTGAGTCGGCGCCAAGATAAGGACTGGTACCAACAGGGTATAAATGTCCGTGTTCCGCGCTAGAGGAAGGTCATACAAAAAAGTGGAGCTTACATGGAAAAATAGTATGTACAGATGAAAAACCATTCTTTCGTGTGTGTATTTCTCGTCATGTTCAATAAATAATTGTAGAAGAAAGAAAGTGCGGTGCATTACTTTCTGGGCAACCCTTGAGTATACTGGGTGATCAACAAAAAATGGCTCTGAGCACTATAGGACTCAACTGCTGTAGTCCCCTAGAACTTAGAACTACTTAAACGTAACTAACATAAGGACATCACACACATCCATGCCCGAGGCAGGATTCGAACCTGCGACCGTAGCAGTCGCACGGTTCCGGACTGCGCGCCTAGAACCGCGAGACCGCCGGTGATCAACAAGTCTGAATAAATTTGAAAACTGAATAAATCACGGACTAATGTAGATAGAGAGGTACAAATTGACACACATGCTTGGAATAACATGGGGTTTTATTAGAACCAAAAAAATACAAAGTTCAAAAAATGTCCGACAGATGGCACTCCATCTGATCAGAATAGCAATAGTTAGCATAACAAAGTAAGACAAAACAAAGATGAGGTTCTTTACAGGAAATTCTCAATATGTCCACCATCATGCCTGAACAATAGCTGTAGTCCAGGAATAATGTTGTGAACAACACTGTGAAGCATGGTGAGGCATTGGCGTCGGATGTTGTCTTTCAGCATCCCTAGAGCTGTCGGTCGATCACGATACACTTGCGACTTCAGGTAACCCCAAAGCCAATAATCGCACGGACCGAGGTCTGGGGACCTGGGAGGCCAAGCATGACGAAAGTGGCGGCTGAGCACACGATCATCACCAAACGACGCGCGCAAGAGATCTTTCACGCGTCTAGCTATACTTTTTTTGTTCTAATCAAACCCCATGTCATTCCAAGCGTGTCAATTTTTACCTCTCTATCTACATTATTCCGTGGTTTATTAACTTTTCAAATTTATACTCACTTTTTGATCACCCAGTATAATTCTATATATAACTGTTAGCATTATAAGTAAGAACGGATGAATTAACGCAACGTGTTAACTACTCAGTGGAAATGAATGTAATTGTAGGAGCCAGTCGCCAGAGGCCTTCCTGTCGTGCAGAGAAACCTGGACGTCACATCAGGTGAGATCACGCGACTGCAGCACTAAAAGGGTCTGACCCGCTTAGAGAAGCAGCTAAAGGAACGCGGAAATAAAGTGTGTGTCAATCAGTGAGCAGTTATGGAGCACTTTGGTGGCGTTCTTCATTATACCATGTCCAAGATATAACAAAAATGGCTCAAATCGCTCAGAGTACTATGGGACTTAACAGGTGAGGTCATCAGTCCCCTAGAACGTAGAACTACTTAAACCTAACTAATCTTAGGACATCACACTCATCCATGCCCGAGACAGGATTCGAACCTGCGACCGTAGCGGTCACACTGGACTCGGATTCGGGAGGACGACGGTTCAATCCCGCGTCCGGCCATCCTGATTTAGGTTTTCCGTGATTTCCCTAAATCGCTCCAGGCAAATGCCGGGATGGTTCCTTTCAAATGGCACGGCCGGTTCCCTACCCCGTCCTTCCCTAATCCGATGAGACCGATGACCTAGCTGTCTGGTCTCCTTCCCCCAACAACCCAAACCAACCCAACCGTAGCGGTCGCACGGTTCCAGACTGAAGCGCCTAGAACTGCTCGGTCACACCGGCCGGCTCAAGAGATAACATTTGGATGACGTCGCTCTGAGAATAATCAAAGGTAAACTGGATAATTTAGTGTAGCCCAGGAGTTTGTTATTGCTCACAGCGTTCTTCCACGTGCATAGGGAGCGATCCGAACCGCAGGTACTGCTGTCAGGAGGAGAGAATGTGGTCGACCACGGTCTGCTGCAGCAGCAGATGACCGCTGCACTGTGCAATAGGCAAGAAGGGACCCCAAGTTAAGCAGCGGGTGCGAATGCAACCACATTTATAATGATTGCAAGGCACTCAATCTCATGTTTCACAGCGGCACTGCACCTGCGTATCTGCATATCCTTTCCCGAAGGCCAGTATGTTGTGTTTCATTGACACCTATGCGACAACAGCACCGTCTGATAAGGTAGCAGAGCCTAGGGACCATACCAACATGTAGTGGGTGTAGAGTATTTTACCTCAAGGAAACAAGGGAGAGGATGTTGTTATGGATGGCCGGTATTCTCTTTCTAAAACGGAAATGCACCAGTGGATTAATATGGTTCTCTATTTCCATGAACTGCAAATATTTACCTAGTTCCAATAGAGTCCATGATTTGTGGTACAAGCTCATCAGTAACAGACCTCTTGCAAACTGATGTAATATCAATATCGGTCACTGCTAGTAAATTTTGGTTGAAGTACACTAGACCTGCTATAGTCACTAATCTGGTCGTTTTGTTCTGTAGTATCCAGTGATGAACTGAACCTGCTCTGTGAGTAAACTCACAGACGGCAAACTGGATGATTGAGTGAGACACTCCGGTCAACGGCGGCGGTCTAAACACATGCTGTCGAGAGGGCGTTGGTTGCACGGTGATTGTAGGTGTGTCTGTGGTCTTTTTCATAATAGGCGTGCTTGATCCAGCGATTACTAATCGACCTTCACGCTTCATCTTTGGCAGCCGGTCTGCTCGGGACTGCTTACGCCAGCACAGTGGGGTCGCTTGCTCGTGTCAGGTGAGAGCAGTTCCGGTCTGAGTGGTGATACTGCACACAACCTCATATTATAGCGAGATGTTGGAACACTTAACTTTGTCTAACACGATCGTTTTCATAGTCCACGTGTTACGATGCGAGGAAGCGTTGAGTTGCATACCTGCAGTGACCTCCAAATTTCTTAACACATACACTGATCGGTCAACGTTACGGAGACACTGTTCTGCCTCTCCATGTGGTTATTTTTGAGTCTACATTCAGCCCTGACTTCATTTTTGTGAATGATATTCACGGGAAAACTAAACCATGATGGCCGGACGCGGGTTTGATTCGGCGTACTCCCGAATGCGAATCCAGTGCGCTGACCACAGCACCACCTCGCTCGGTGATGTGTCATCGAGATGGCGGAAAAACTGAACTGGCAGACGGTTAAAGAGAGACGTAAAGTAACTGGAGAGAGCCAGCTGTAATGATGATTCTAGTAATATACTACAAACTTTATGTTTCGCCTACAGCCGGCCGTTGTGGCCGAGCGGTTCTAGGCGCTTCAGTCTGTAGCCGCGCTGCTGCTACGGTCGCAGGTTCGAATCCTGCCACGAGCATGGCTGTGTGTGATGTCCTCAGGTTAGTTAGGTTTAAGTAGTTCTAAGTTCCAGGGAACTGATAACCTCAGATAAGTCTCAAATTGCTCAGAGCCATTTGAACCATTTTTTTGTCTCGCTTCCATACAGACTGTGTAAGATGTACCAATGCTTCATAAAAAGTATTTTATTCTTCCGAGAACTTTTCAAATTTGATTTCCCAAGAAATTCATAGACTGAACATTCATTACCATCCACGAAATGGTTTACGCACCTCACATATGAATATCTACTACTGTTCTGTTGCACCTTATCCAGAATAAATCGGGAAGAGCAAATACTGTAAGTGTGTTCTATACTCAAGCGCCAAAGAAATTGGTATAGGCATACGTATTCAAAGACACATATATGTGTTTCAAACGGTTCAAATGGCTCTGATCACTTAGAACTAGTTAACTAACCTAAGGACATCACAAACATCCATACCCGAGGCAGGATTCGAACCTCCGACCGTAGCGGTCGCGCTGTTCCAGACTGAAGCGCCTAGAACCGCTCGGCAACAGCGGCCGGCCACATATATGTGTACAGGCAGGATACGGTCCTACGGCCCGCAAAGCCTATGTAAGGCAACTAGCGTCTGCCGCAGTTAGATCGGTTATTGCTGCTACAATTGCAGGTTATCAAGATTTAAGTGAGTTTGAACGTGGTGTCATAGTCGGTGCACCAGCGATAGGACACAGCATCTCCCAGGTAGCGATGAAGTGGGAATTTTCCCGTACGACCATTTGACGAGTGTACCGTGAATATCAGAAACCCGGTGAAACATCAAATCTCCGACATCGCTGCGGCCGGGAAAAGATCCTCCAAGAACGGGACCAACGACGACTGAAGTGATACGGTTAACTTGACAGAAGTGTAACCCTACCGCAAATTGCTGCAGATTTCAATGCTGGACCATCAGCGAGCGGACCATTCAACAAAACATCTGAATATGGGCTTTCGGAGCCGAAGGCCCACTCGTGTACCCTTGATGACTGCACGACACAAAGCTTTACGCCTCGCCAGGGCCCGTCAACAGCGACATTGGACTGTGGATGACTGGAAACATGTTGCCTGGTCGGACGAGTCTGGTTTCAAATTGTATCGAGAGGATGGACATTTACGAGTATGGAGACAACCTCATGAATCAATGGTCGCTGCATGTCAGCATGGGACTGTTCTATCTGGTGGAGGCTCTGTAATGGTGTGAGGCGTGTGCAGTTGGAGTGGTATCGAACCCCTGATATGTGTTGATACGACTATGACAGGTGACATCTAAATAAGCATCCTGTCTCATCACCTGTATCCTTTCATGTCAACTGTGCATTCAGACGGACTTTGGAAATTCCAGCAGGACAATGCGATGCCCCACACGTTCACAATTGCTACAGAGTGGCTCCAAAAACATTCTGCTGAGTGTAAACAGTTCCGTCGGCCGTCAAACTCCCCAGACATGAAGATTATTGAGCATATCTGGGACACTTTGCACGTGCTGTTCATAAGTGATCTCTAACCCCTCGTACTCTTATGGATTTATTGACAGCCCAGCAGGATTCTTAATGTCAATTCCCTCCAGAATTACTTCAAACCTTAGTGGAGTCCGCGCCACATCTTTTTGCAGCACTTGTGTGTGCCCTACGCGGTATTAGGCAGGTGTACCAGTTTCTTTGCCTCTTCAGCGTATTTATTTTGAAATAATAATTAACATTTTAATTTCAGGGTATTGACTTATGTCTATCTTTCATTTTGCATTCAGTTGTATCAGTCGCACTAAATATTTTCGTTGGATTTAAACTGTGTTTTAGCATACGCTGAAATTTGGATAAGAGCATGTTCGGTGTTTGTGAGATAATCATCATTGATAATTCGCCACAGAGGCACCGATTTGGACCTATTAATATAACCCACTGCCTGTTCCTTAAATGTAATCTGGAATATAAAGCTACATTACTATCCCGTGAGCTGGATTTCTCAGTTGTGGCGAGCTTATATTCCCTAGATAACGCAACATCAAGCTGGATCAGCTACCGGCTATATCTCATGGCGTCCGTTGATGATCTTTCGGAGATAACACAAACTTATATTCGATAAGGATCGAAGCTGAAGCAATGAATTAAAATTTGTATACAGCCGGGACTTGAACCCGGGTTTCCTCATTACTAGGCACATTTGCTATTCCTGTCGCGCCTGTACCGACTACTTTAGTCCACTGCCCTCCCTAACACAAACCCTAGCCGGCCGCAGTGGCCGAGCGTTTCTAGGCGCTTGAGTCCGGAACCACGCGACTGCTACGGTCGCAGGTTCGTGGGTGTGTGTGATGTCCTTATGTTAATTAGGTTTAAGTAGTTCTAAGTCTAGGGGACTGATCACTTCAGATGTTAAGTCCCGTAGTGCTCAGAGCCATTTGAACCATTTGAACAAACCTCGATTCACGCCGAGGTTCTCCGATACTGGAATAGCATCCAGCATTATTCATAATGAGGAAATCCTGCGTGTACCTCAGATGTAGGTGGTATATTGGTATGATGTAATTATGTTTTCCTGGAATCATAAGACTCTTAACTCTATCTTCGATAAGGATAGAAGCTCAGTTAGCGAATTAAAATTTGTGGCACACTTGGGGCTTGAACCTTTACTAGATAGATGTGCTAACCGCTGCATCCCCTAGCACTGTTGCTGCCACAGCCGGACAGACTACTCTACTCTATTGCCCTCCCAAACTCAAATCACGAGTTCAGCCCATTTACTTAGACTTGTATCCTTATCAAAGTTAAGGTAGAGACTCACACGTCTCCAGGAAAATGTGATTTCACGCCATCGGTAAACTCATTTTGTTCACAGAGCAAATGAAATTATCCAATAACTTGCTCCTTAATGCGTACTCTTTCTTCTGGTGCGAATTGAATGTTTCCTCCCCACTACTCTCTTTAATGCCCCAGAAAAAATATAACTAAGGCTAATTACTTATTACATTGTTACGAGACTCTGCGGACTGACAACTGAACCGCATGAAAATAAAGGCGTCTACTTCAACTCGCGTTAGATATCTCGTTCTCGCTCGTGCCACAGAAACTTAAGAACGCGCGTAGAGATGTTCGGAGAACAGCCTAACTCTGAATCGAGAGCCTGGCGTCTCGACCACTCCGCGGCGGGATGCGAAATAAGCGAATCCAGTGGTACCCGGGCGACTTCGCTGAGCCCTCAGCCAAATGTGAAAGGGCCGGAGGCCGGCAGCGCACAAAGGGCCGAAGGACCAATCAGGACGCGACTCATTCAGCCGCGGAGCGCGCGCACAGTGAGTTCCCATCTCGCGCGCGCTGTCTCCCCACTCGTAATACTGCATCACTTCTTTCACTTCCTCGTTCAACCACCCCAACCTCTCCCTGACTGACTCTCTCTTTCCTCCAATTTTAGTAGCTATCGTTTCGACTGGTCTCCATGCAACCTTCCAGCTGCTTCTCAACCTCACTTCCGCGATTTCTGTGAAGTTTGGAAAGCAGGAGAGGGATACTGGTGCAAATACTGAGCGCAGTTTCCGGTCGTACTTGGGTAGCTCAGTGGGTGGCGCACTTACTCGCAAAAGATAAATGCCCTAAGTCCAATTTCCGGTACTAAAGACGGTTTTTCGATGTCGGACATTCAAGTCCGGTGAACAGTCCGCTGCAGAGCGAATATTCATTCTGGTACTGTGCTGTATACGCCCCCTCGTACCGTACAAAGTTTGAATTTCGGTACTGTACTGCTGACAACATAGGAATGGATTGGATTGGACTGGATTGTTTGGGGGAAGAGACCAAACAGCGAGGTCATCGGTCTCGTCGGATTTGGAAAGGACGGGGAAGGAATTCGACCGTGGCCTTTCAAACCAACCATCCCGGAATTTGCCTGGAGCGATTTAGGGAAATCAGGATGGCCGGAAGTGGGGTTGAAACGTCGCCCTCCCGAATGCGAGCTCAGTGTGCTAACCACTGCGCTACCTCGCTCGGTGCTGACAATTTAATTTTGTGAACTGCAAAACAGTTATCTTCGTCCCACGTTGATTTCTTTTGCACAGCCGCAGTTCTACACTTGTACCTATACATGAATAGTGTACGTTTAGTCATTATGTTACTTCTGTCAGCTATGACAGCAGTTGCCTTCTTTGTAAGTATCCTCTCTGCCACGACACCCTTCATGATCAGAGCCAGTTTGAATCCAGAACGTTGGATGTAATATGTAACGTACGTCCCTATGTTCAAAAGTACGTTACTAATACACAGGGTGTCCAAAAAAGCACCCACAGACTTTAGGGACAGTTTCTAGTACTGTAAAAAATGTCTAGCACACATGGGCTCTGTAATGCGTTCTTTAAGAGGTATAAGCACTTCTTCTTCTTCGTTACTATGAAACAGATCTCTTCTACTGTGAGGTTTTTGCTTTCCATATATCTGAAGGAGGACTTAGCGGCTAAAGCAAGATCAAAATGTGTAATAAATATGGGGTCTAAACCGCGTAATTAAATAACTATGAGCACTTGTTCATATTCGCGAGTGTTAAACATTTCTTTTCTACTGAACAAGTGTTCATAACTCTTAAGGTATTCGATTTAGAGATCGTGTTTACTAGCCTTCATTTTTCTTCTTTTGATGTAAGCAACTTGTCCCTTGGGTTGTCGGTGTTTTTTGGTACATTCTGTATAAAGGGAAAAAGCTGTTTCCAAAAATCCCAAAAAGTACTTTACCAATTTACTGCATATTTTTACACGATGCTCTAATGAACATTCGGACGGACATGGGCCACATATATATTTTTAGAACAAAGTTCTCTCTTAAATCAGACTGATAGAAACAAGATACTGTACTCTGAAAATATGCAGTGTCGTTTTTCTTCTCGCAGTCCTTTGTAACCACAAGAGCAGGCATTTTTAACCATTTTACTAACTGCTTCTCCCTAAACATACGGTTTCTGCGTGTATACAATCTTAAACAACAAATGTGTACACAGGAGCGTGCTGTTACGTGTTCTTCCTCGTCGCTAGTTTTAACAAAAAAATGGCTCTGAGCACTATGGTCATCAGTCCCCTAGAACTTAGAACTACTTAAACCTAACTAACCTAAGGACAACACACAAGACCCAGCCATCGATACTTTTAACAGAATACCTGGATATTACGACAACTTTATTAATGGCTTATAGCCTTATGATCAGAGTACTACTTCGCAATCTGAATCGTCTGAAACATTGTATTGCTACTCGTTCACAGATTAAACCTATGTGAACTAGTGAAACTGGAGCTACTATACTTACACGTCCAGCAGAATAAGAGGTATTTCTCCTATCTTGCATGCCAACAATCTCAACAGAGTTACTTATTCAGCTTAATCGAACCAAGGTTTAGTTTCTAGTATGAATAGAGAAGACTGATGGTCAGAGTGCTCCTTTTCATTGATAGATTAGGAACTAGTTCATAGGCTTGCCATACGGCAGCAAGAACCAAAAAATTATGTGTCTTGCTAAGTTTTGTATTTGTATTGTTTATAAAAATTTTAGAAACCTTAAAACAATAAAAACTAAAAACGAAAACAAGGATGTCTTTTTCATTCATATTCTATACGAGTTGTTATAATTTCGATCTTCCTTCCTTCAAAGTGGGTGAAGTCGCAAAAGAACCTGTATTTGCATACTGACACACAATTCCCAGCGATATGTCAGACTGGGTGGTTTCTCCAACTTTCATAAAAATTTAGCAATCGCGAAGCATTGCCACATTCGCTGGTAGCCTGTAAAGTACGACGGAAGCGTAAAAAGGATTGGTTCAAATGGCTCTGTGCATTATGGGATTTAACTTCTGAGGTCACCAGTCCCCTAGAACTTAGAACTACTTAAACCTAAATGACCTAAGGACATCACACACATCCATGTCCGAGGCAGGATTGGAACCTGTGACCGTAGCACGTAGAACCCCCCGGTCACCCCGGCCAGCGTAAAAAGGATTAGTCACAGCTTACATCTGTTGTTGTAGTCTTCAGTCCTGAGACTGGTTTAATGCAGCTCTCCATGCTACTCTGTCCTGTGCAAGCTTCTTCATCTAACAGTACCTACTGCTACGTACTGCAACCTACATCTTTCTGAATCTGCTTAGTGTATTCATCTCTTGGTCTCCCACTACAATTTTTACCCTCCACGCTGCCCTCCAATACTAAATTGGTGATCCCTTGATGCCTCAGAACATGTCCTACCAACCGGTCCCTTCTTCTTGTCAAGTTGTGCCCCAAACTTCTCTTCTCCCCAATCCTATTCAATACTTCCTTATTAGTTATGTGATCTACCCATCTAATCTTCAGCATTCTTCTGTAGCACCACAGTTCGAAAGCTTCTATTCTCTTCTTATCAAAACTATTTATCGTCCATGTTTCACTTCCATACATGGCTACACTCCATACAAATACTTTCAGAAACGTCTTCCTGACATTTATATCTATACTCGATGTCAACAAATTTCTTCAGAAACGCTTTCGTTGCCTTTGCCAGTCTACATTTTATACCCTCTCTACTTCGACCATCATCAGTTATTTTGCTCCCCAAATAGCTGAACTCCTTTACTACTTTAAGTGTCTCATTTCCTAATCTAATTCCTTCAGCATCACCCGACTTAATTCGACTACATTTCATTATCCTCGTTTTGCTTTTGTTGATTTTCATTTTATATCCTCCTTTCAAGACACTATCCATTCCATTCAACTGCTCTTCCAAGTCATTTGCTGTCTCTGACAGAATTACGATGTCATCGGCGAACCTCAAAGTTTTTATTTCTTCTCCATGGATTTTAATACCTACTCCGAACTTTTCTTTTGTTTCCTTTACTGCTTGCTCAATATACAGATTGAATAACATCGGGGAGAGACTACAGCCCTGTCTCACTGCCTTCCCAACAACTGCTTCCCTCTCATGCCCCACGACTCTTACAACTGCCATCTTGTTTCTGTACATAGCCTTTCGCTCCCTGTATTTTACCCCTGCCACCTTTAGAATTTGAAAGAGAGTATTCCAGTCAACATTGTCAAAAGCTTTCTCTAAGTCTACAAATGCTAGAAGCGTAGGTTTGCCTTTTCTTAATCTTTCTTCTAAGATAAGTCGTAAGGTCAGTATTGCCTCACGTGTTCCAGTAGTTCTACGGAATCCAAACTGATCTTCCCCAAGGTCGGCTTCTACTAGTTTTTCCATTCGTCTGTAAAGAATTCGTGTTAGTATTTTGCAGCTATGGCGTATTAAACTGATTGTTCGGTAATTTTCACATCTGTCAACACCTGCTTTCCTTGGGATTGGAATTATTATATTCTTCTTGAAGTCTGAGGGTATTTCGCCTGTCTCATACATCTTGCTCACCAGATGGTAGAGTTTTGTCAGGACTGGCTCTCCCAAGGCTGTTAGTAGTTCCAATGGAATGTTGTCTACTCCGGGGGCCTTGTTTCGACTCAGGTCTTTCAGTGTTCTGTCAAACTCTTCACGCAGTATCGTATCTCCCATTTCATCTTCATCCACATCCTCTTCCATTTCCATAATATTGTCTTCAAGTGCATCGCCCTTGTATAGACCCTCTATATACTCCTTCCACCTTTCTGCTTTCCCTTCTTTGCTTAGAACTGGGTTTCCATCTGAGCTCTTGATGTTCATACAAGTGCTTCTCTTATCTGCAAAGGTCTCTTTAATTTTGCTGTAGGCAGTATCTATCTTACCCCTAGTGAGATAGGCTTCTACATCCTTACATTTGTCCAGTAGCCATCCCTGCTTAGCCATTTTTCACTTTCTGTCGATCTCATTTTTGAGATGTCTGTATTCCTTTTTGCCTGCTTTATTTACTGCATTTTTATATTTTCTCCTTTCATCAGTTAAATTCAATATTTCTTCTGTTACCCAAGGATTTCTACTAGCCCTTGTCTTTTTACATCTGTACCGTAACGTAACGTCGAATTCGTACGAGCACGTTAAAAGTTAGCCCCGTTTTCGGTCCACACAACTGTTGTCTCCCCATTACATTTCCTGATATGTCATATTGTACATTTGCATATACTCCTCAATGACGTAACGCCAAAACTGCACTAACATTCTACAGGCATAAGCGGAACATGATGCTGCGGACGCTTATTAACAGGAAATACTTGGACGTGCTTCAAAGCTGATTGGGGGTTAAATTAACCTATCGATACCGGATGTGAGCTTCATCACGTGAAGTAATGACTTATGTAGTGAGCAGTGACGTCATACTAGCGCAAAGTCTAGGGGACTGATGACCTCAGATGTTAACTCTCTTAGTGCTTAGAGTCATTTGCACTATACTAGCGCAAATAGGAATAGAACAGAAGACTAACATTTTCATAGTTTTCCATTATTTTCTGGAATGTAGATTGTGGAGACGTGCTAATGTACCGCACTCCGAGACCTAAGTTAGGCTGAAACAAGTAAGTTTGCATGTGAGTTGGCGAAGCCGATGAAAGTGAATTTGCAAGTTTAGTCGTGGTGAAAAAATTTTCAAATGTGTGTGAATTCCTAAGGGATCACCTGCTTAGGTTATCGGTCCCTAGACTTACACACTATTTAAACTGACTTATGCTAAGAACAACACGCATACACCCACACCCACGCCAGAGGGAGGACTCGAACCTCATGACATGACGCCCCAAACCGCGGGGCCAGTCTGCGTGGCAGTCGTGGTGACTAATTGATACGTAACTTCGAACCCTATGTTTCGTTGAATGATGTCAATTTGGTATAGGATTAGAGAAGCAGCACCGTACACGTCACGCCAATAAAGATTTCTGGAGGACAGTCCGAAATCTGGATGGGTACTCTAACATAATGCACGTTCCCGTCGCAGCGATTGGAGCAGGAACTCACGAATCCAGAAGACCAAACAACTTTCCAACGCACAAAGTGCTGAAATACCGACGAGCGGATGGCTTATTAAGCCACGCATGCGCAGTAAGCTCTCATCTCTCGCGCTCCCGTCTCCCCAGCTGCAGGACAGCTTCACTTCTTTCACTCCCTCACTCACCCACACCAACATCTCTCTCGTCCCCCTCTCTCCATTCCCCTCAATTTCAGAAGGTATCGTGTCGACTAGTCTCCACCCTCCGCTCAAACTCCTTCCTAACCTCTATCCCGCTGCTTCTATCATCTGTAACTGACGACTAACTACGGCTAGCTGTCTTTAAAAAGGAAGCGAGCGGGGCGTTAAGGCTAGATGGCTTTGTCAATTTCCTCAGACCGAGTGCTCCAAATTTGCCTCCCGCCATTACATTTGTTATAACTGCTCGGCCCAATTTTTTCATTTCTTTCACGAGTGCCGTTAGAGACAATCTTCCTCGAACCACAATTCCACACGAGAAATTACCTCATTTTATGGTCTGCAGCTGACGAAGACTTTAATTCCACCCAAAGACGTTTCCGAAAGCAGTAAAAAGAAAGAATGAGGGGAGCTAAGTCTCTTAATCCAGTAAGGGCCCCGCATGAAAAGTCAGAGTTAAGCATACACGAAATTATACGGGTACAGGTCTGATTAAGAAAGGACTGATAATTTGATACAGCAATGAATGAACAATTCTGTTATTTAGATCTAGCACCTTACCAGATTATGCGTCGTCTGTGAAAGGTGACCAACAGACTTCAATTTTGTGTGAAGCTACTGACCTGTTGATCGTATCTATTAGTTGTTGGAATAACGTCCTGTCTTGAGCAAACACAAATTAGTGAAACATGTAACACCATAGCTTAGACACTACACACCTTTTGTTGATTCATTTAGCTTTCTATTTTTTCAACATCTCATCGTTGAACTTCTGTAATTAGTGTACCATTAATTCGATGCTGTAATGAAGTATAATCTCTGTAAAGATCTTCCTCACGTAATCTCTTTGGTTATTTTTAAAATTAAATAATTTTTTGTAGAAATACCAATATGTGGAAATGCTCTGTTTTAAGTAATATGTTTGGTTGTGTTTATGTAATTTCTTATCCTCACTTAGGGTTCTTAATTATTTTGTATGTAAAAGGTAGAGTGGTTTCCCTTGGGAACGGAACTGTGTGGCGCGCGCAAATTGTGGTTGGCCTAGGTAAAAAAGGTGGAGCAAAGAGTCAGTCGGGGACGAGCTACTAAATTATCAACAGCTCAAGTAAAAGTTGTGTATTGTGCTGGATCCGAGAGAGACTTTTCCTGACGCTTTCCAATGCCTCAGATGGATGGATGAACAGCTGGAACTATTCTGGAATTGGTATTTATCATTGCCACCAAGAAATGACAGAGTCCGCCAATTCTACTTGCAATTCTACGCGCAAAGATCGAAATTACGAACTTATTTTTAAGTTCTCCCTAATTCTTATCGGTGTATCGCTTTGTATTATCACAGCCAGTTGTAACAGCTATTTTCAATATGAATCTCCCTTCGACACGAGTCCAGATAACGGTGATCACACGTATTTCTACATCGGAGGGCATGCCCACAGGTATTTAAGGTGTCTCACTACTGAATGCGAACATCAAACGCCAAGACTCAAGTCGAGAAAACGTTTTCTCCAGACAACGCGACCAATCCAGACATCACCTGCAGACCATAGGATACAACTCTGGCGTAGCTCATCATCAGAGAAATATTGGGACAACCCCAAGGAAGAACTTGCTGTAGGTCATCATCTCCCATACACAACATGGAAGGTACTCAATAGACTTAGAACTGGCGTATCTCGATGTAAGGAGAACATGAAGAAATGGGGATACATCTCAGGGGACGAACTATGTGAATGTGGTGAACCTCAAGAGCATCATCACCTACTCAACTGCAGGAAACTGTCGGAACCTGTGTCCATGGACGATCTGATTATCGCCAATGATAAGGCAGTCTGTGCAGCGGAATACTGGGCAGCACATGGAATATAAAGACGCACATATTCTCTGTAATACTTGTAATACACTACTGGAAATTGAAATAAGAACACAGTGAATTCATTGTGCCAGGAAGGGGAAACTTTATTGACACATTCCTGGGGTCAGATACGTCACATGATCACACTGACAGAACCACAGGCACATAGACACAGGCAACAGAGCATGCACAATGTCGGCACTAGTACAGTGTATATCCATCTTTCGCAGCAATGCAGGCTGCTATTCTCCCATGGAGACGATCGTAGAGATGCTGGATGTAGTCCTGTGGAACGGCTTGCCATGCCATTTCCACCTGGCGCCTCAGTTGGACCAGCGTTCGTGCTGGACGTTCAGACCGCGTGAGACGACGCTTCATCCAGTCCCAAACATGCTCAATGGGGGACAGATCCGGAGATCTTGCTCGCCAGGGTAGTTGACTTACACCTTCTACAGCACGTTGGGTGGCACGGGATACATGCGGACGTGCATTGTCCTGTTGGAACAGCAAATTCCCTTGCCCGTCTAGGAATGGTAGAACGATGGGTTCGATGACGGTTTGGATGTACCGTGCACTATTCAGTGTCCCCTCGACGATCACCAGAGGTGTACGGCCTGTGTAGGAGATCGCTCCCCACACCATGATGCCGGGTGTTGGCCCTGTGTGCCTCGGTCGTATGCAGTCCTGATTGTGGCGCTCACCTGCACGGCGCCAAACACGCATACGACCATCATTGGCACCAAGGCAGAAGCGACTCTCATCGCTGAAGACGACACGTCTCCATTCGTCCCTCCATTCACGCCTGTCGCGACACCACTGGAGGCGGGCTGCACGATGTTTGGGCGTGAGCGGAAGACGGCCTAACGGTGTGCGGGACCGTAGCCCATCTTCATGGAGACGGTTGCGAATGGTCCTCGCCGATACCCCAGGAGCAACAGTGTCCCTAATTTGCTGGGAAGTGGCGGTGCGGTCCCCTACGGCACTGTGTAGGATCCTACGGTCTTGGCGTGCATCCGTGCGTCGCTGCGGTCCGGTCCCAGGTCGACGGGCACGTGCACCTTCCGCCGACCACTGGCGACAACATCGATGTACTGTGGAGACCTCACGCCCCACGTGTTGAGCAATTCGGTAATACGTCCACCCGGCCTCCCGCATGCCCACTATACGCCCTCGCTCAAAGTCCGTCAACTGCACATACGGTTCACGTCCACGCTGTCGCGGCATGCTACCAGTGTTAAAGACTGCGATGGAGCTCCGTATGCCACGGCAAACTGGCTGACACTGACGGCGGCGGTGCACAAATGCTGCGCAGCTAGCGCCATTCGACGGCCAACACCGCGGTTCCTGGTGTGTCCGCTGTGCCATGCGTGTGATCATTGCTTGTACAGCCCTCTCGCAGTGTCCAGAGCAAGTATGATGGGTCTGACACACCGGTGTCAATGTGTTCTTTTTTCCATTTCCAGGAGTGTATATATGCTATGTATGATATGCAATGTACTATAAGTTATATGTAATATGTTATTTTCTGGACACGTATAAATAAATAAATAAATAACTACTGAATTCATAGGGCGTTTCATCCTCAGATTAATGTCTTTTACAAACCACTTACGTGTAACTGAATATGTTTTAATGATCACTTTAATCAGCCGTGTGATATTAGAAAAGGGTTTGCAAAGGAAGGCAAACATTACTTGTAATATTGTCCGTCGTTCACGGGACTCGTGCTCTGGTTGGATATTTTTCATTTTCCCGCGCCCACAGTCGTAAGACTGTTATTAGCGGACTTTAATAATTCAAATCCTTGTTTCGGTGTACTGAAAAATTCAGACGGACACGTCGTCCGCTTTTCCTCGGCAGGTAATTTCAGCCGCCTACCACTGACTGCACCGCAATAATCTGTTCTCGCTACGTTTTAAAACACACTCGTACGTTTAAGATCGTGTCTGTAGGTCTGTTTACTCCCGATATGCTGCCTCATACCCGCCGTTGTAGGAGAGATCGCTTGGGCAGTGGAGCTCGACACGGAGGTGAAAGAAATGAAAATATTGGGCCGAGCCGTATATCGCTCTCTCCTACGTATATCTCGCGAAGAGACCATGAGGATAAAATCAGAGCGATCAGAGCCCACACAGAAGCATACCGACAATCCTTCTTTCCACGAACAATACGAGAGTGGAATAGAAGGGAGAAGCGATAGAGGTACTCAGGGTACCCTCCGCCACAAACCGTCAGGTGACTTGCAGAGTATGGATGTAGATGTAGATGTACTCTGCATCGAATACTGGCGATCAGACGGAATTTTCACTTTCAGTACTTAGCCGACAAGGGGAAGTGGCGTGAAGTTCGTGATCAACAGTCCTAGCACCAATACAAATAAGCAAATCATCGTTTTACGGGCCAAACAGGATCGACCGACCGCCGTGTCGTCTTCTGACAATGGCGTTATTTGGCTGCCGTATTGAGGTGTACGGGTCAGCCTACTGTCTCGTCGGTTGTCTTCAGCTCGGAGCCAGTGCTGTTCCGTCTCGTAGCTCCTTAGCCGGCCCCACGAGGCTGAGTGCACCCAGTTCTCCGACCAAGGCAAAGTCCGTGGCAGTGCCGGGAATCAAATACGGGTCTTCCGTACATCAGGCTGACATACTGGCCACTAATCTGAGGAGGGGGGGGGGGGGGGACTTTGCGACAGTGGCCTGGATTAAATTTCAAACCTCTCCGCTGTGTCTCATGAAGTGAGGGCATGAAACACTGTTGATGGTTTCCAGAATGAGATTTTCACTCTGCAGCAGAGTGTGCGCTGATATGAAACTTCCTGGCAGATTAAAACTGTGTGCCCGACCGAGACTCGAACTCGGGACCTTAGCCTTTCGCGGGCAAGTGCTCTACCAACTGAGATACCGAAGCACGACTCACGCCCGGTACTCACAGCCTTACTTCTGCCAGTATCCGTCTCCTACCTTCCAAACTTTACAGAAGCTCTTCTGCGAAACATGCAGAACTAGCACTCCTGAAAGCCATGTCTCCACAGTATCCTTTCTTTCAGGAGTGCTAGTTCTGCATGTTTCGCAGAAGAGCTTCTGTAAAGTTTGGAAGGTAGGAGACGGATACTGGCAGAAGTAAAGCTGTGAGTACCGGCGTGAGTCGTGCTTCGGTAGCTCAGTTGGTAGAGCACTTGCCCGCGAAAGGCAAAGGTCCCGAGTTCGAGTCTCGGTCGGGCACACAGTTTTAATCTGCCAGGAAGTTTCACTGTTGATAGTGATCCGACCGCTGGATGCGAACGTTAAGTTGGGCGGCCCCCTTGGTGGAATAGGCTGTGCGCTGGCGTCGAGTTTCAACCTCTGCCTTGCCGTCACTGACAACAACACGAACCCCACACTACGGTGTAGAAGCACTCTTCAGAGTCATCCACACGATACAGATACACACCTAATGCTTCTTGAGAGGTCGGATTAAGGCAACGAAAATTCACTTCCACCACGACCTTGCCAAGAAAGGAGATGTTGGATTCCCCCGGTGATTTCCTGAGTGTGAGACTAATTGGAATCAGCACGAGCTAAGTTATAACGCATCGTGTTACGAGCCCTCCCAAAAACGCCACGTGCACTGATGAGCACGTGGAGGGCTACGCAAGGCCGGGAACAAAGGATGAGTCGAGACATCATTAATGAATATGATATCAGGTGACAGATTGGGAGCCTTCTGATGAAGAACAAACAGCTGCTCTATGAACAGTTTCAATTTTACTTCGAAATATCTAAGAATTCAAATGCTAATTAAAGCGTCTAAATAACTGCAGAAGCGAATTAAACCTTATAGCAATAATTCCCTACACACAGTGGAACCCGAAATCTGTCTGTGTGTGTGTGTGTGTGTGTGTGTGTGTGTGTGTGTGTGTGTGTGTGTGTGTGTGAGAGAGAGAGAGAGAGAGAGAGAGAGAGAGAGAGAGAGAGAGAGAGAGAGAGAGAGAGAGAGAGTGTGTGTCTTACAAAGGGATCAAATTGAGGGTCGGTCCTAGACTTACACTATTACTGCTTGCGTCGGTCGAGATCCAATGACTGTTAGCAGAATATGGAATCGGTGGGTTCAGGAGGGTAATACGGAACGCCGTGCTGGATCCCAACGGCCTGGTATCACTAGCAGTCGAGATGACAGGCATCTTATCCGCTTGGCTGTAACGGACCGTGCAGCCACGTCTCGGTCACTGAGTCAACAGATGCGGACGTTTGCAAGACAACAAACCTCTGCACCAACAGTTCGACGGCGTTTGCAGCAGCATGGACTATCAGCTCGGAGACCATGATTGCGGTTATCCTTGACGCTGCATCACAGACAGGAGCTGTATACAGTCTGCTAGTGTATTTATGTTTTTCCCATTTTTTGGTGCAGATCTGATGATGGTCATTATAGACCGAAAGCGGTAATCTGTTAACAAAACGTTTGTGGCCATAGACGTAAAATAAAGGAAACTTATTGTATTTACTGGTCACTGTTTTCTTCGAGAAAATGTCGCAGCTCGTAACATTACTGATGTGTTACAAGACGGTGATTTTACATCCAGCATTTGGTGGGACGCCAATATTTTTTCCTTCATTTGCGGCCAACTTTGAGTTTGACAAATGCTAAGTCTCCTGCAATATATATTCAAGACATAAAATCATATACTTGAATATGGCATAAAAGGCCGAAATATGGGCTGTACTTAAATAAATAACATAACAGACAAAGGACGATGTTTTCCTTTAAAAAATATCTAAATGCGTGGAGATAACTTAAATTCTGTAACCCATTACTGAGAAATATATTTTAGGACATAGTTTGAGAGGGCTGTGGCTTAAAGCCTTTAACTAGAAGCTGCTCCTGGCATTATTTCATGAAAATTGATGTCGGTATGGAAATTATTAAATTGGAGCCAAATTCAGGGAAGAATGATGTTCCAGAAACAGTCTACAGTGTCTTCGTAGTTGAAATTGTAAGTAGGCTGATTAGGTTGTTTTTTTTTTTTTTTTTTTTTTTTTTTTTTTTGGTAACGCCGCCTCCACGTAGCGCTCTGTATGAAAATCACTGGCTGTGCCGTGTGCAGTCTGTGGCTGATTGGCCTTGTTGTAATACTCGTCATTGTAACGTTGGGCAGCTGCATGTTAACAGCGCGTAGCGTTGCGCAGTTGGAGATGAGCCGCCAGCAGTGGTGGACGTGGGGAGAGAGCTGGAGGAGGTTTGAAATTTGTAAGAATTGATGTCATGAACTGCTATATATATTATGACTATTAAGGTAAATACATTGTTTGTTATCTATCAAAATCTTTCATTTGCTAACTATGCCTATCAGTAGTTAGTGGCTTCAGTAGTTTGAATCTTTTATTTAGCTGGCAGTAGTGGCGCTCGCTGTATTGCAGTAGCTTGAGTAACGAAGATTTTTGTGAGGTAAGTGGTTCATGAAAGGTATAGGTTATTGTTAGTCAGGGGCATTCTTTTGTAGGGTTTATTGAAAGTCAGACTGAGTTGAGGTAAAAAATATTGTGTGTCAGTTTAGTGTTGATCACAATAAGTAAAGAGCGAAATATCTGAGTACGTTCAGTTTTGCTCAGCTGTTTGAAAATCAAATAACATAAGAAATTTACCAGCACAGTCATTCACAATTTTCCAAAGGGAACGTTTCAACCCATTACTGACAAATATATTTTAGGACATATTTTGAGGGGGCTCCCCCTTAGAGCCCTTAACTAGAAACTGCGCCTGCCATTTTCATTAAAAACTGAGGTCGGCACAGAAATTATTAAATTGGAACTAAATTCAGGGACGAGTGATATTCAAGAAACAGTCTACAGTGTCTTCTTAATTGAACTTTTTTCCTTTACCATCTGCCAAATACTTTGTCAGATAGCGATCCTCTTTTCGTCTTCCAGGATTTCAGCAGTTTTTTTTAAATTTTTGCTGACGGTCGTATACGTCAGATTCTAAAATGTTGCAGCAGTGACTATCGCTTCTGGGAAACTAAATGAATGAGGAGAGGCAGCGAGATCACACGCTGGTTGCGACGTGCCGGCGGACGGAGCTGCGAGATTACCACCTGGGCCAGGGGGCCATAAATTTCGGAACCGCCGGGGCGCGCGTGGCGTTCATTACAAATTCCGCGACGGGCGCTAAAAGCACGGCGCCGAGTAACTGAGAAACATTTCGCGTCGCCTCGCATTCTGATGTGCGGCCCGGAACATCGTTAAAAGCGCTGCGCTCCGCCGTCGCGTTTTTCTACGCCGGAAGACCGCTGGCGACGTGACAGTCGCGGCCGCTCCGGCGAATATTACACTCCCACCCCCGCAGCGGGTCACCCTCTCCCCCACCCACAACTCCTCCTATCCAACCCCGCCCCACCCTGGACCGGTGTTGCTGCTGCACCGGTATAGCTACCACCGCGGGCAGATGAAATCCGTCAAAGGACGAGGTAGACGCGGAGAAAGGGGGGCGAGCAGTAAGAGGAAGCAAAGGTTGCATGGAAGCGGAGCCTAGGAGGAGGAGGAACAGCGCAGACAAGTGAGGGGGAGAGAGAGAGAGTAGCTGATGAGAGTGTGGGAGGGTACGCTGGGCGAGATGACGGCTGCAGGAGAAAGTTGGAAACCGGATCAGTGACTGCGTCTCGCGGGCTGTGTGGAGAGGGGGGGGGGGGGGGCGCAGACAGAAGTGAGGGTGGTAGTAGGATGAGGAGGAGGAGGAGGAGGAGAGAGGGGTTGTGAATCCTTCCTTCATAAAGATACGCTCGTCTCCTGCGCAGCCGCCTCCACTGTAGCGGCAATATGTATTAGCTGGGACACGGGCGGGAAGCACAATAAAACTGCGTGTAAAACAGGACTCGGGGATGGGGCCTTGGTGCACACAGCATCGCTTGTCAAACTTATAGCGGGGGAGGGGAGGGGGAGGGAGGGCGGGCGGGCGGTACGAATGAACGTTCACCTGGATTGCGACCACTGTTGTCTTGGGGAGGAGTATAAGACAAACGGAAAAAAGGTATCATTGGAACTGCATGTGACTAACCAATGGCTGTGTTATTCTAAAATGTCGCACATACGTACGAGGGTAAGTCTAATATCCGCAAAGTAGTTATAAAATTTTATTGTAATCAAATAGGAAACATACAAGAACTTCATTTTGCGTTCCAACGCACTTCGTCCATCGTTGTACAAGCTTCCTGATGCATTCATAAAAGAAGGTTCTCGGCTGAGCTGCGAACCAGAAAGGCACCGCTCCTTTCACTTAGTCCGAGGCAAACCGACGGCCCCTTAATGCCTGTTTGACTGGGCTAAACAAGTGATAGTCAGAAAGAGCAAGATCGGAACTGTATGGAGGATGATCCAGTGCTTCAAATTTGAGTTTCTGGTGCGTTTCAGCAGTGTGGGCAGCAGTATGCGGACGGGCAAAGCCGTGCAACAACGCAACGTCTTTCAATAGCAATCCTCGGCGTTTGCTTCGAATTGCAGGCTGTAGCCTGGCAGTAAGCATCTCACTGTAGCGTACACTGTTTATTATTGTGCCCCTTTTCCCATAACGTTCCGGTACTGGACCTTGAGCGTCGAAAAAAACCGTAAGCATCCGTTTTCCTGCCGACGGTTGGGTCATGAACTTTTTCTTGTACGGCGAATTTGGATGTTTTCACTCCACAGTCTACAGTTTACTCTCCGGCTCGAAATGATGGCTCCATGTTTCGTCACCAGTAATTATCCTCTCTAAGACGTTGTTCCCTTCGTTACCATAGCTATCCAAATGGGTTTTGAAGATGACCAAGCGCATTTGTTTACGAAACTGTGCGAGTTGTTTTGGGACCCATCTTGCACAAAATTTATTAAGTCCAAGTCTGTTGTGGATGATTCCGTAGACAGAGCCGTGACTAATTTGCAGACGATGTGCCACTTCGTCAATGGTTAATCGTCTGTCTAAGAGAATCAGTTCACGTGAACAGTCAATGGTTTCATCATTTGTGGCGATAAACCGTCGTCCGGCTCCTTCATCGTGCGTAACACTTGTGAGACCATTTAGAAATTTTTCAATCCATTCATAGGCACTCCGTTGTAGCAAAACACGGTTCCCGTACTGTACCGAAAGTCTTCGATGGCCCTACTACGATTCCGACCACAAAAAACCGATCACTGACCGTTACTCTTCTTTGGCGCAAATAGACAGCGGAGCAGCAATGATTAGCAGAGCGGCAGCGATAACGAAACTCACGTAGAAAATTGCGAAGGTATAACAACAAGTAAACAAAGCATGCCTCATCGACGTAAAAGGACAGTACTACTAAAATAAACAAAAATATAAATCGCGGTTAATAATTGACTTACCCTCGTATACTATAGGAGCAGTATATAACAGTGGAGACACGGGGGGGGGGGAAGAGGGGTACAGACTAAAACTGCAAGTAAAACATATCCTTAGACGACGCCCACAGGAAGACAGTACTGTATGTCAAACTGGTGATGTTTGTAATACAAATCATTTTGTACTAACCAAAATAAATAAATAAGAACAATACAGCAATTCAGCAGGAGTTCAGCTGGATCTCAAGTCTTTGTTTTCTTGGGAAGAAGCGGAAACATCGAAACGTAACGAATATTTATAATAAAAAACCATTTTCTAGAAGGCAAGAAAAAATTCATCAATGCAAGACAGGCAGACACATTTGTATCAAAAACAATGTTAGGATCAATGAATGAAACACACAAGGGACTGCTGGACATTCATTCAGGTATGTGACCGCCTTACTGTAGTACACCACTGCAAAGAATGTTCGTTTTAATTATAGGCACTGTCGCATCAGAATAAGGTGCCTGTCGCAATGGATACTTACTTTATTCTTTAGGATCGATCAAGAAGAAGTAATATCATTATCGATATCCAGCCAACGGCCTTGCCGCGGTGGATACACCGGTTCTCGTCAGATCAACGAAGTTAAGCGCTGTCCGGCGTGGGCGGCATTTGGATGGGTGACCATCCGAGCCGCCATGCGCTGCTGCCATTTTTCGGGGTGCACTCAGCCTCGTAATGGCAACTGAGAAGCTACTCGACCGAATCGTAGCAACCCCGGTCAAAGGAAACCATCATAACGACCGGGAGAGCGGTGTGCTGACTACACGCCCCTCCTATCCGCATCCTCACCTGAGGATGACACGGCGGTCGGATGGTCCCGATGGGGCAGTTGTGGCCTGACGACGGAGTGGTTTTTTTTTTTTTGCTCTATTATTAAGCTCACAACAAAGGAGAGCACGTGAAAATTAAACTCAATATTAATTCGTAATAAAAACTTGTAACCTAATTTCAATCTCCAATTTATAATTTCCAAGCCCTCTAGTCAGTGGACAAGAAAAATAAATCATATTTTTCACAATATTTCAACAGGTCACCTATGAGTGTGACAGGAGGTCGTGGGCAACGAAAGAATAACTGCATAAGTCAATCAGGCAACGTTTTTCTGGAGAAATGACTGTTCTGATTATACTCGAACGCATACGATAACGCGCAGGTGGAACAACTGAGCATCAGAAGCATCAGTCTAGCCAGCAATCTGCACACACGCCCCACGTGGCTGGGCTCAGACGGAGAGACACCAGTTAAATATCGCCTGATTTGTTCGTCAACGGCCGGCCGCGGTGGTCTAGCGGTTCTAGGCGCTCAGTCCGGAACCGCGCGACCGCTACGGTCGCAGGTTCGAATCCTGCCTCGGGCATGGATGTGTGTGATGTCCTTAGGTTAGTTAGGTTTAAGTAGTTCTAAGTTCTAGGGGACTGATGACCACACATGTTAAGTCCCATAGTGCTCAGAGCCATTTGAACCATTTTTGTAGTGTCATGGCTTAATGATGGTACCGCTGGGGCGTTTAATTTATAACGTCAATATTGCATTTAACGACGGTGTTACCGCTTGAATTTCCCACCTTAGTCGAATAACGTTCAGTCACCCGTTTTTGCTTTCTGGAGGCGCAAAACCGATTAAAATCTGTTCTCGAATGACTTTATGGTATGGTAAAAGTTACATATACCGTGGAAATATTTATAAGGCCAATGAACAATAAGAAAACGGCCTACATTACTGACTGACGATCAGTGTGCTTGTCGACCAGTTGAAGAGTCGACTTCTTCGCTTGAATACATTAAATGTATTCTCAATTACGAATGTGGACAACCATCAGCTGTGAAATGGAATGACAACAGTGAAAATTTGTGCCGAACCGGGACTCGAACCCGAATTCCCCGCGTATCGCAAGCGGTTGCCTTGCCATTTGGCTATACCTGAAACGCTTTACAGCTGACCCAAACATCCATACGTCGTCATACGATGCATCTACAACTTGCACACCCATTATGTATATTCCCGTACAGGCGAGACATTTTACTTGAAAGCCGCTTGCCCTCATGACGGCGGATAGATACGATATTGCAGTGGCAATGTCATTCTGAAATACGATGCCAAGTTCCTTTGGACATGCATACGTGACCAAAGGAATTTTACATTGTAGTTCAGAACAACAAAAGCACTGCGATATCGTATCTCCGCTTGAAACCTCCACTGACGACATTATTCGTGAAGACCGGCGTGTTAAAAAATGGTTCAAATGACTCTGAGCAGTATGGGACTCAACTGCTGTGGTCATTAGTCCCTTAGAACTACTTAAACCTAACTAACCTAAGGACATAACACACACCCATGCCCGAGGCAGGATTCGAACCTGCGACCGTAGCAGTCGCACAGCCGGCGTGTTACAGTAGAACACGTAGCGAAAACAGCTGCAGCAAGTATTGTCACAGTTGATAACATTATCGGTAACAAGCTCAAGCACAGCAAAACAAGTGCACGTTCGGTCTCCACGGAGTTAAAGCAACAACACAAGGAAACAGGTGTCAAATCAAATGGTTGAAATAGCTCTGTGCACTATGGGAGTTAAACTGAGGTCATCAGTCCCATAGTCTTACAACTACACACCTGGAAATTGAAATAAGAACACCGTGAATTCATTGTCCCAGGAAGGGGAAACTTTATTGACACATTCGTGGGGTCAGATACATCACATCACACTGACAGAACCACAGGCACATAGACACAGGCAACAGAGCATGCACAATGTCGGCACTAGTACAGTGTATATCCACCTTTCGCAGCAATGCAGGCTGCTATTCTCCCATGGAGACGATCGTAGAGATGCTGGATGTAGTCCTGTGGAACGGCTTGCCATGCCATTTCCACCTGGCGCCTCAGTTCGTGCTGGACGTGCAGACCGCGTGAGACGACGCTTCATCCAGTCCCAAACATGCTCAATGGGGGACAGATCCGGAGATCTTGCTGGCCAGGGTAGTTGACTTACACCTTCTAGAGCACGTTGGGTGGCACGGGATACATGCGGACGTGCATTGTCCTGTTGGAACAGCAAGTTCCCTTGCCGGTCTAGGAATGGTAGAACGATGGGTTTGATGACGGTTTGGATGTACCGTGCACTATTCAGTGTCCCCTCGACGATCACCAGAGGTGTACGGCCAGTGTAAGAGATCGCTCCCCACACCATGATGCCGGGTGTTGGCCCTGTGTGCCTCGGTCGTATGCTGTCCTGATTGTGGCGCTCACCTGCACGGCGCCAAACACGCATACGACCATCATTGGCACCAAGGCAGAAGCGACTCTCATCGCTGAAGACGACACGTCTCCATTCGTCCCTCCATTCACGCCTGTCGCGACACCACTGGAGGCGGGCTGCACGATGTTGGGGCGTGAGCGGAAGACGGCCTAACGGTGTGCGGGACCGTAGCCCAGCTTCATGGAGACGGTTGCGAATGGTCCTCGCCGATACCCCAGGAGCAACAGTGTCCCTAATTTGCTGGGAAATGGCGGTGCGGTCCCCTACGGCACTGCGTAGGATCCTACGGTCTTGGCGTGCATCTGTGCGTCGCTGCGGTCCGGTCCCAGGTCGACGGGCACGTGCACCTTCCGCCGACCACTGGCGACAACGTCGATGTACTGTGGAGACCTCACGCCCCACGTGTTGAGCAATTCGGCGGTACGTCCACCTGGCCTCCCGCATGCCCACTATACGCCCTCGCTCAAAGTCCGTCAACTGCACATACGGTTCACGTCCACGCTGTCGCGGCATGCTACCAGTGTTAAAGACTGCGATGGATCTCCGTATGCCACTGCAAACTGGCTGACACTGACGGTGGCGGTGCACAAATGCTGCGCAGCTAGCGCCATTTGACGGCCAACACCGCGATTCCTGGTGTGTCCGCTGTGGCGTGCGTGTGATCATTGCTTGTACAGCCCTCTCGCAGTGTTCGGAGCAAGTATGGTGGGTCTGACACACCGGTGTCAATGTGTTCTTTTTTCCATTTCCAGGAGTGTACTTAAGCCTAACTTTCCTAATGACATCACACATCCATGCCCAAGTCAGGATTCGAACCCGCAACCATAGCAATCAGGTGGCTCCAGACTGAAGCGCCTAGAACCGCTCGATCATAGCGGCCGGTAAACATATGTCAAAGTGTGTACATATTTGAAAGTACAGTGTAAAATGAACGGTGAGCGATTTGTTAATAAAATTTTATCATGTGATGAAACGTGATCCACTCGAGGAGGCATTACGTGAAATAACGTTCAGCAAAAACGAAAAGGTCAAACAATTTGTGGGAAAGTCGCTCAGACACCAAGGCACGAACTTCTTTACAGAAGGTATAGAAAAAAAGTATTCATCGTTGGTAAAAGTGTCTTAATATTGGCGGCGATTATGTCGAGAAGCAATAAAAGTCTCAGTTGGTAAAAATGCAGTTTAGTTTTCATCAGTTTGTCTCTCTATTTACCGACCCTTGCATTAAATCGCCAAACACATCGTAGTAGCCGGCCGCTGTGGCCGAGCGGTTCTAGGCGCGTCAGTCTGGAACCACGCTGACCGCTACGGTTGCAGGTTCGAATCCTGTTTCGGGCATGGATGTGTGTGATGTCCTTAGGTTAGTTAGGTTTAAGTAGTTCTAAGTTCTAGGGGACTGATGACCTCAGAAGTTAAGTCCCATAGTGCTCAGAGCCATTGGAACACCTTAGTAGTTTCCTGTTCCTGCACTTCACTTAATCCTCACAGTTTTCCACCGCTTCCCACACCGGCTGTTCCATTCCGTATTGTTGTGACTACCAATGTACCCGATATATTTCGTTGTTACAACTGCAAGTTCTTTTCTACGCCGTTTCTGTATCCCATTCCATATTTAATACCCTGATTTAAATTTTTTAAAAAAAGCAGAGCACCTTGAGCGATTAGAGATGGCACATTCACAGGACATGTACATTATTATGTTCCGCAAAACGATTAGCATTTGTCACCTCGGTTCAGCATGTGTCCTGTTGAATAGTACGCAGAGCGTTCGCCATGGGCCCTGATAACTTGTTTCATGTGTGACTGCATCAACGCGTTTAAGGCGCGAATGGCGTCCTGTGGTTTAACAGTCCATGCTGGATTCAACTGATTCCAAAGTACATCTGTGGTGGTCGGCATATGGCCACAGCGTTCCTTTCATCATATCCCACACTTTTCGGATTGGCGACAAGTCTGGTGATCTGGCGGGCAAGGCCAAGAGGCTGAAATCCTGTAACATCAAGCAGGCACGTGATCTTGCAGCAATGTGTGGACATGCATCGTCTTGCTGAAAAATTGCGTCTATGTTCTTGCGGAGAAAGGATATGTTTACGTGTCGCAGGATGTCATTCACGTAGGAGACACTGGTCACAGTACGCTGGACACGATACCAACTAATTTATGGTACTACCCAATAGTGTTGGACAACATAAGACCTTGAGTTGTCGCTGTGCGTCTTATGCGATGCAGTCACCATGTTGTCAATCACTCATCTGCGGCGAACCAAAATGTGGCCATCATTTTCAAAAAACAGAACCTGGATTTGTCCGTAAACACTATCTGATGCCATTCCTGTCCCTAGTGGCTTCGTTCCATACATCATTGCTCTCTAGCATGTTTCTGCATATTCGTCAAAAGTAGACGATGCGCATGTAACCCATGCTGTAATGATTGGCGATGTCCCTCCTGATAGTGTACGATGTGTTACACTGTTGCGCCAGAACAGAGGGCGACGCATGTCTGTCTCGCAATTCCATTCAGATGGAGTGTCAATCTTGTCCGAGGGTCCGAGTGTTGTAACTGCGGCCAGCACGGTGGCGGGGTAGCGATGACGGAAGGCGCGGCGGGGCCGGCTGAGAGGCCCGCGAACAACAACACAACGGAAGAGGACGGACATGACAAGACCGAACAACAAAGTCACAGGGAAACAAACTCGTACATGAACCAGGAGATAAGCAGTCTAGCGCAAAGCGAGGTGTAACCCGACGTAAGCGAGATCAGACTGACTGGCTGAGCGAGAGGCTATCGGGGGCGCCGTTACTGGCCCCTGGACCACGTGTTCCACTGTGGCGCCCCCACACTAAAAGCAGGCCAGGAGGCGCGCGCCGCCACAGCTTACGGCGCAATGGTGCAGAGACCTCTATGGGTCTTCGACGTCCATGACGTCTGGTGCGGATTCAAATGACGCGGCGCGCGGTACCAGACCGAGGGTCCGATGGAGGGAGGAGGGAGGGAGGAGAAAGGATTTGGGTTGGGATCTGTGATCTGCCCCGTCGCATTCTACAACGTTCCGTGAACCATTTTGCATGTAATCGTCGCACTGCTGAAACACTTGGTCCCACATGAGCTGCAATTTCCCGGATGGATGGATCCCACTCTCTCATGCCAATAACGCGCCCCCTTTCAAACTCATTGGTTTGACAATATGTTTCACGCATTCGTCTGCGAGGCATCCTGCACATCTGCTGAGGTCACACTATTCCATTACCTTCAGTTTATAGCGATAGCTAAAGCCGCAGACACATTTTACCAGTAGGTAATGTTGCGCCGCGATATCGATTTTGACCTTGAACCAGAGAACCAACAAGGTTCAAGTGCTTATCTTTTCTGCATAACATACTAACGTATATGTCGTGTGAATATACACATCCGCTCTCTAGTCGTTCAATGTGTTCTCTTTTTTCTTAACATGAGGGTACCTCTATAAGCTTGTAAGAAGGCTGTAGCATCTCACCTTACAAGTACTCATCCACGTACTTTCCCATGAACTAAAACCACAATTAGGTATCATTTGATAGACTCTACATCGTATACACGAATATTTAAAGGAGACTGACATTGTCACATACGCCTTGTAAATAATTGTTAACACTTACTGCATGAAATGTGACGGAGTGTCTTTGTTAACAAAAAAAATGTTCAAATGCGTGGGAAATCTTATGGGACTTAACTGCTAAGGTTATCAGTCCCTAAGCTTACACACTACTTACCCTAAATTATCCTATGGACAAACACACATACACACACCCATGCCTGAGGGAGGACTCGAACCTCCGCCAGGACCAGCCGCACAGTCCATGACTGCAGCGCCTCAGACCGCTCGGCTAATCCCGCATGGCCCTTATTAACAGAACGGGGTAATGAATGATTGCCTATGCTAGTAGAGGTTGGAATGCCAGTGGAGATGAAACAGCAGGCAGAATTCAAGCTCTGGGTGAAAGGAGCCAGCACAGGTGTTGGTCCTGCTTAAAAACAGGAAGTAGCTAGACGGACGTCGTGGCACCTGAGCTCTGGAGTACAATGGAATGACGGACGGCCGCTGTTGTAGCAGGACCGGAAGGATAACCGGCAAATCTGCAAATCTTGGACGCAGGTGAGAGGAACGAAGAAGCGGCACCTCGGAAACCAAGCAGGCTGGGTTATTTGCAAGCATTTTTACTCAGTAGTGTACCATTGAACGACTATAGGTATTTCCTCGCAAACTTTCGGCGCTGGACTACAAAAGACTAAAATATGGTTGGTCGCGTTCGGAAGAATCTCTAGAGAGGGACATTATTCTGTGGTTTCGGCAGTATGATTCGTTTTCGGAATTACTAGCGTGGCGAGCGGAGCCTTGCTGGGAAGTCAGCAATGGAGAGACCAGGTCTTCTGCTATGAGCGCCCGTGTGTGAAGGGCGCTCGGTATCAACTTTGTTGGTACAGACTGTGTTGCTGTCTTTGCTCTGAGGAGAGTTTATACTTCGAACAGTTAGGCACTGTACTGCTGCGAACCTATACGATTCTAGACTTCACCTCCGGGTTGGAAGTCGTTGTTGAGTACGCAGCGTTCAGTAATTGAGAGCGCTTCCTCTCCCTATACTTACGTTGAGACGTTATCTGAACTCCGTCCTAGTGGCTGGGAGTTCGCAATTCTCGTCCGTAGAACACAGAGAGGAGAAGACAGTATTAGAGGGTATAATAGTCAGAGGACCACCTTCCGCCTTCCTAGTGTTTGAAAGAGTTTATTTGTGGCTGGAGTCCTTCAATCGTCGCAGACGAGTACGAGAAACATCTCTTCAACCCACTAGACGCAGTACATACGGTGATGTCGCAAATTGCCTCGGCTTGTTAGGGCTACAGAGCTTAACAGCTGTGATCACGTTAGTTTATGTCCACTAAGGTTCCACACCACCGTAGATCATCTTTGAAAGTAGTGTCTTCAAGTGTTTGGTACGTACATGATTTCAGTCATTCGCGTTAGTGATATTAGACCTTACGGTCATAATAAGGCCAGAGTGGGGCAATTAATTAATAGTTGTAGTTGGGAAATACATACATTCTTTTTTACACCTGCCTGGAGTAACAAAAATGGTTCAATTGGTTCTGAGCACTATGGGACGTAACTTCTGAGGTCATCAGTCGCCTAGAATTTAGAACTACTTAAACCTAATTAACCCAAGGACATCACACACATCCATGGCCGAGGCAGGATTCGATCCTGCGACCGTAGCGGTCGAGCGGTTCCAGACTGTTGCGGCTAGAATCGCTCGGCCACTCCGGCCGGCCTGGAGTAACATCTTGGAAACTGTACATTAATAGTCTTGTAACACACTAACCTTTTTCGGGATTGTTGAATTAATTTACGCAAGTATATAGGCAAGGCACTGTTTCTTAGAGTTTAGTGTTGATGTTTATCTGTTTTGTCCCCTTCATGTTTAATTAATGTTTTTAAATGCATTAGTGCCGGCCGCGGTGGCCGAGTGGTTCAAGGTGCTTCAGTCTGGAACCGCGCGACTGCTACGGTCGCAGGTTCGAATCCTGTCTCGAGCATGGATGTGTGTGATGTCCTAAGGTTAGTTAGGTTTTAGTAGTTCTAAGTTCTAGGAGACAATTGACCTCAGATGTTAAGTCCCATAGCGCTCAGAGCCATTTGAACCAAATGCATTAGTACAGTGCAGTGAAAGACTACATTTATTCTGTGTTCGAATGTAACTCTTTCTGCCCAACATCTTTTTCAGTGTTGATCACGAATCTAGTGGCTTCTACAACGAAGGTAATCAGTCTCATGTTGGGCATCTAAGCCGAAAACCGGTTAACAAAATAATTTAATACTGTACAACATACATAATAATCTGCTTTGCGTTTATAATTACAAATTTTAAAGACCAATAGTTTTTAAATAATAAACGAATTGTAACACGCACTGTTTCTCTTTCATTGTTTCTCGTAAAACCGCAGAACACCGCTCTCGGAAGAAACAAAATTTCACATTAAGTTACCCGTTTGCATCGTTTTCAGGAGTTCCACCCTGCAGTAAGTGGCAATAAAGACAGTACGGCTCGGGCGGGATATGCGAACGGTAGTCCCGCCGCAGAATTGCACACGGAAGCCATTAACGTCCGGCGTGATCGCTGAAATTATCTTATCGCTCTGCTCCTAGAATTACAGTTAAATGAAGTCCCCGTTTATGGGCGAGGCAACAAAAAAGAAGCGATTCTTGAGCTAGCCCGTTCGCAGAAACGGTATTTTAATGGCCTCGTCTAAATTGTCGGGTCGGGAGAAACTCTGCAGTTTATAGTGGACAGTCTACCGCTTAGCATAGTAGTTTTAACTGGCCCTTTCCATTTAATAGCGCTGTGGTCGAAGTGGCCGTATTGAGCTACATTACAAAGAGGTAGGCGGTACAAGATGAACTTATGACTTTCTGAAGAGCATTTTTCTTACCGAAGTCTTCTTCCGATATATGAGTTACGTTTCATTAACACTGAAGTGCCAAAGAAACTGGTATAGGCATGAGTATTCAAATGCAGAGATATGTAAACAGGCAAGACAAGGCGCTGCAGTTGGCAACGCCTATATAAGACAAGTGTCTGGCGCAGCTCTTAGATCCTTTACTGCTGATACAACGGCAGGTTATCAGGATTTAAATTAGTTTCAACGGGGTTTATAGTCGGCGCACGAGGGATGGGTCACAGCACCTCCGAGGTAGCGAAGAAGGGGGGACTTTTCTGTACGACCATTTCAGGAGTGTACCGTGAATGTTAGGAATCCGGTAAAACATCAAATCTCCGACATCGCTGCGGCCGGAAAAAGATCCTGGAAGAACGGGACCAACGACGACTGAAGAGAAACGTTCAATGTGACTGAAGTGCAGTCCTTCCACAAATCGCTACAGATATCAATGCTGCGGCCATCAACAAGTGTCAGAGTGCGAAGCATTCAAGGAAACATAATCGACATGGCCTTTCGGGTACACTTGATGGTTGCACGACAGAAAGCTTTAAGTCTCGCCTGATGGACATTTGCTGACTGGAAACATGTTGCCTGATCGGACGAGTCTCGTTTCAAATAGTATCGAGAGGATGTACATGGATATGTGGAGGAAACCTCATGAATCCTCGTATCCTGCATGTCAGCAGGGGACTGTTCAAGTTGGTGGAGGCTCTTCAATGGTGTGGGGAGAGTGCAGTGACAGTGATATACGACCCCTGAATCGTCTAGATACGAATCTGACCGGTGACACGTACGTATGCATCCTGTCTGATCACCGCATCCGTTCATGTCCACTGTGCATTCCGACGGACTTGGGTAATTCCAGCAGGATAATGCTACATCCAACAAATCTAGAATTGCTATAGAGTGGCTCTAGGGAGACTGTTCTGAGTTCAAACACTTCCGCTGGCCACCAAACTCCGCAGATGCCTGGGATGCCTTTCAACGTCCTGTTCAGAAGAGATTTCCACCGCTGTTACCATTACGGATTTATGGATAGCCTTGCAGCATTCATGGTGTCAGTTCCGTCCAGCACTACTTCAGACATTTGTCGGGTCCATGCCACGTCGTGTTGTGACACTTCTGCGTGCACGCAGGGGCCCTACACGATATTAGGCAGGTGTGCCTGTTTATTTGGCTCTTCAGCGTAATACACTACAGCATGAATCTGACATTCATATACCGTAAAACCTTCGACACATTTTTTCTGAAGGACATCTTGATTCCTCCGCTTTTCTTCTGGTTGTTGTTGACTTTTCGTTTAACATACGGGGCTACCACAAAGAATTCGTTCGTTTTCACACCTCTATGTTTTCCTAAGTACTACATATACGAATACGTCTTTGTACGAGCAGAACCGTTAATTCACCAACTTCGCATTTTGCACTCTACAAACGTTCTGTACACTGGACTCGCATTCGGGAGGACGACGGTTCAATCCCGCGTCCGGCCATCCTGATTTAGGTTTTCCGTAATTTCCCTAAATCACTCCAGGCAAATGCCGGGATGGTTCCTCTAAAAGGGCACGGCCGACTTCCTTCCCCATCCTTCCCTAATCCGATGAGACCGATGACCACGCTGTCTGGTGTCCTTCCCCAAAACCAACCAAACGTTCTGTGATTAGCAATCTGGTCACAAGGCAACGTCCAAGCAGTGGTCATGTTCGCCTCATGCCTAACGTCCCAACGTTCTCTGTACTGCCGTCACAACAGCATTGATGCGTTCTCTTAGCTGTTCCACTGTGTTAGCACTGGAGGTACGTGAACACGGCCCTTAATATACACCCCAAAATAAAGAGTCACGAGGTGTTAGGTCAAGCGACTTCAACGATAGGTGGAAGGATAAGCAGCCAAACACACTACTAGCTAGGGCATTTTCACCTATGGCACGCTAACATACCAACAAATGACAGACGTCGACACGTCCAGCACATCAGGAACGCTGACTAGAAATTACCGGCTGCTATTTAGAGCCGACCAACAGGCCACAGTAGAGAAACCGACGAGCTCGTCCACTGACGCACAAATAAATGGCCAACATCATCCTTACACTGTGCATCCCATATATGACATATCGGACACAAAAACCATGATAAACCTAAAAGTCGCAGGTTACTGACCCTGATCGTGAGTTCAACAATGGCACCCAGCGGCAGCCGCCCAGAAACAACGCCGCAGAACGTCAAAGGTATCGACTGACAATGCCTACCCTTGCATGAGCTATCGTAGACAGCAAGACATCCGCTACTGCTCTTACCACTCGACCTAACTATCGCAGAGGTTTTTTTTCCCTTGGCTCTTGCCTTGGCACTTTTTTTTTCCTCTGCCCTTCAAACCGCTACCCTTCTTCCGATTTGGACCTAATCTATCCCCAGATGACCGCGTGTTAATGGTTAATCTTAACCAGACGGACGCAAACATCGCAGAATCCACATTATGCGACACCTCGCTTTAGGGAAAACTAAGCCTTATGCAGAGATGGCAGCAGACCTTTTGAGTTGGCCACCATGCCGGTGTGGGCGTGGAGGGCATACACCTTTTTTGTTTTAAAAATGGAACAGAGTCAAATCATCATCATCACCACCACCACCACCACCACCACCACCACCACCACCACCACCATGCCCAGTTCGGCAATGCGGAAGTTTTTCTTTTCGTTACGACGCCCATCGATACTCACATGAAGAGGTGTCCTATTTCCTGGAAGGTTAAATTCCCAGAATCAGTTGTAGAAGTAACTACAGCTGCAACGCATCAAGGTAAGAGGTACCAGGTCACAGTCTCTTCACAGAAAAAAATCTGCCCGTACCGTCTTACCCGTGGTACTGCAGAGTAAACATTAACCTTGGGCGAATTTCGTTCAAGTGTGGCACAACTTCATGAGGATTTTGAGTGCCTCACACAACTATGACGTCAGTGCCTAGTCTTTTGCTATCGTGAAATGTAGTGGTTCACGTGTCTGAAGTTAATGATCTCGTAGGTGGTGGGAAGACCTTTGAATGCAGGCTATTCTGCGATTTTCGAAGCCACTGTCATAAACTACATGAGTTTTACATTTTCAAAGTGGTACTACTTCTTAGGTACGTAGGAAGGAAGGAAGGAAGGAAGGAAGGAAGGAAGGAAGGAAGGAATCAAGGAAGGTAGGCTTTTAACGTCCCGTCGTCAATGAAGTCATTAGGGACAGAGCACCAGCGCAGATCAGGAAGTATGGTGAGGGAAGTCGGCCCTGCCCTGTTCAAAAAATGGTTCAAATGGCTCTGAGCACTTTGGGACTTAACTTCTAAAGTCATCAGTCCCCTAGAACTTAGAACTACTTAAACCTAACTGACCTAAGGACACCACACACATCCATGCCCGATGCAGGAGTCGAACCTTCGACCGTAGCGGTCGCGCGGTTCCAGACTGAAGTGCCTAGAACCGCTCGGCCACAACGGCCGGCCCCTGGCCTGTCAAAGGAACCATTCCAGCATTTATATTAAGCAGTTTAAGGACTTTCGACCATAGTCTTCTCGAATGCGAGTCTGGTGTGCTAATCATTGCCCCACTTCATTCGGTTCGTCTCCAATGAGCAAAAGCTGTCTCTGATGAGGGAGGAGCAGCTTCTCTCTGAAACATGCTACTTTGTAACGTGGGCAGCCACTGCCGTTAAACTTCATAATGAGTGGAAGTGAAATAAACATCAAGCCAACTATAATTCGTGATTTCTTTATTGTCACAACTGATTTTGTTGAACTAAAACAGCATTTTTTTAATTTAATTTTTCGACAAAGAAAGACATTTAAAAAAATACTTTTAAAGATCTTATATAAAGTATTTCAACAGGTAGAACTACTCACAATCGACAACACTAATGCGTATACGTGACAAAGACTTTGGCTGTTTCTGCCTCTTTAAATACTTTACACATTTAGAATTTTCTTAGAATTTGTTGAAAGAATTGAAAATTGTAAAGGATTCTTATAGTATTTTGATCATATGTATAACGTGGGATCCTTTCCCTCTTGTGTAGTTCACGATGCGGCGAAACAAACGCTGATACAGTGGCAAGCGAGAGTGCTTGGACTTACCCCAGTTCACTGCTGGGAGCGTCACATCAGCATAACGCGTCTGTGCGTAGCGCTCAAGTATTGCACCATAATTTAAGAATGAAAGTAAAAGCTAAAGTTGCGTTTCCTAATTTTGTCACCACGTGCTTTAGTATATTAATGTTTAAACAGTCAAATCTCAGACTGATCAGATGAATGTCTTTCCCTAAATACATGGTTATAAGAAAATAAAAGCAAGCGGCGCTAAATAATCAAGCTAAAAATTGGTCATAATGTGTCAAAATGAACTGGTACAAGTCTCGAAGTGATTAAAACAATATTATGGTCAGACCCCAAGTTTTTAAGAAAAATTTAAGGCGCTAAATATAAGAAATATGAAAAATTTATGAAGCTTCAGTTCTACATAAAAAACTGTATCTACATGATCCCATTGAGCTACCTCTAATAGGTTTCGAGTAATTTACCGAAAACTAAATTTGGAAAAAACGCGCCCTTATTTGTATTAGATTAAGTATCTTATTTTAATGCTAGAAAGTTCTGATTACAGCACGTGATGGGGCCTATTAAATAATAGAGGTATAACAAGTTTCAAGACCTTTATGTTAATAACAGCCAATACAATGTCTCAAAGATTTAGTTCAGAGGTCATGTTCTGTCAGTTCCATTCTAAAAATTGTAGAACGCAAAGTTTTAATTCACGCGAGCCTAAACTACTTCTGTTATTTTAACCAACTTAACTACATTCATACAAAAAACTGCGGAGCTTCTACATTGATTCATGACAGTGTTATAAAATATTGTGTGTCCGACAAAGATGCCTTTTAGGGTCTACTACAACGCGCATAGGGCGGATAACAGCAGATGCTCCCTTGGCTGTCCGCTGCGCCCGTATGTAAATACGACCTGAGAGGCAAGACCTGACTTCACTTCGCACCCAGCTACGGTACGGTCCACGTCAGTCAAACGCAGGAATCGCGATGCCTCGAATCACGTCACAGCCATACAGTAACGAAACTCATGTTTTCCGTACAAATAGGTAGTGAAATCGCGAGGACTGTACACCGAGCTGGATCGCTTAGATTTTCGCGGAAGTAACTGTTTGTGTACCGCCCGTAATGTTAACAAACCCGCGTGTCTAGTGCTAACAATTATTTTCTACTTTTGTGGCGATTAATTATTTTGATTGTCAGAAGTCAGGCCGAAAGATCATGGGGAGTTACCGTAGAGATCGCCTCTGAACTGTTCATAGGGCTGTTTAGCCTAGGGAGATTTGGCTCTGAGCACTACGGGACTTAACTTCTGAGGTCATCAGACCCCTAGACTTAGAACTACTTAAACCTAACTAACCTAAGGACATCACACACAGCCATGCCCAAGGCAGGATTCGAACCTTCGAACGTAGCGGTCGCGCGGCCCCAGACTGTAGCGCCTAGAACCGCTCGGCCACACCAGCCGGCCTAGGGAGATTTACTATTAGTATTAACATCACGAATATTACGATTTTTTGAGTGTGTAAACTTATTAGATGTATCTGTCAACTCAAAATCTTCATTTGTAAACATACTTCCTGTCTCCGCTGAGTAAGTAGAGAATAGGAACATTTTTTTCACTGGGATGGACTATAATGTGGACTTGCAGACTGGAAACTACGGCCAGTACGTTCTCCGTTGCTTTCTGGCCGATCACAAAAATAGTTTTCAGGCTCTAGTAAAAGACGGTGAGCAATAGCCTAATATATCTTACTACTTACTTACTTACTTACTTATTGTTAAACCGCCGCCCCACAACCTGAAGATGCTGTTTTAATCCAGCGAAACTGGTTGTGACAAAGAAATCACCAGTTACAGCTGTCTTGCAGTTCATTTTACTTCCATTCTCTCTGACAGGCTGTATTGTACCACTCCCTCACAGATTATACAGGTCAGTATCCATGTACATAGTGTGCAAACACTTGTCAACTACATGGAAGAGAAAGGGCAAGAGCTGCTGACATCAGTATCAGCATGAACTCTTTTCCCGGAATCACTAACATCAGCGTCGGCGCTGGGACAGTGACATTATTCCCGGAATTCACCTCTACCCCTTCGGCCAGTGTGCAATGGCGTTGGGCATATCGCAAAAATGCGATATGGCCCATAGCATGCTAACTCGATCCGCCACCGTTCAAGAAATTATAATTTTACCATCCATCCGTCCATCCATCCATCCATCCATCCATCCATCCATCCATCCATCCATCCATCCACCGATCGACCATGAAGCGCCAGCAACAGCAGCCAGCTGGGAATATGAATGCTATTAGTAAGCCTTTGTGAATTCCTTCGCTGCAACAGTTTGGTAACTTTGCATGCACACATTACAGCAATCCAACGTTATACTGTCTCATGCATGTGTATTTTACAGATGCTCTATGATAAATTAATAACGTTTATACGTTTTTGTTGCTATTGTTACACGCAGACATCCTGTGGAGAGAGAACGCTGCTCCTCTGTTTCAGGCAGGAACTTCATACTGTCCTCGTCTGAAACAGTAACAACAAAAACCTAAGTGTAAACCCTATTAATTGATCACAGAGTGTCTGTGAAATAGACATGCCTCGAAGCAGTATAACGTTGGTGTGCTGTGACGCGCACACGCTACATAACCAGACTGTTACATCCAAGTGACGGATACTTGCCGGTAGGCTTCACCTTCCTAGCTGACTGCTGCTGCTGCTGCTGCCGGAAGCTGTGTTTCATGCTGGAAGGAGATAATGGAAAAAAGTCGAGCTCTCTATCATTACATCCATCGTCTTCATCACGTGCTAATTGCAGTCATACGTTCAGCTGTAGCAGCCTTTTTATAAAAAATAATCCGCCTGAGATTGGCAGGACGAGTCATCGTTCCGTAATGTTAACGTTTGTAATGGTGTTCCAAAGAGGGCTATTGCGCTAGTAGAATGCTTAGAAAATACAGGCAAGTGATTAAAAATACATACATAAAAAAAAAGTTTTGCATCCCCCCGGTTCCCAGAACTTCTGAACATAGACGTTGACTAGAGATATTGTATCACAGACACAGTCCCTTTGACTGTTCATAGATGTCACTGAACCCCCCAAAGACGTAAATTTCCATGCGTAAGCGGCGCCTATTAGACAGGGGAGGGGGGTGTCCAATAGCCGACCAGTTACAGTCATTCCACCAGAAAGGAGGTAGACGGCTCGTGTTGTCTGTAGTTCATCCTTGCCTAGACGGTCAATACCACGCTTCGATCGGGTCCGCACTGTTACTTTGTGCCAGGAAGGGCTCTCAACAAGGGAAGGAACTGTCGATGACATGCCTCGCTCAGGCCATCGAAAGGCTACTTCTGCAGTGGATGACCGCTACCTGCGGATTAGGGCTCTAAGGAACCCTGACAACAACGCCACCATGTTGAACGATGCTTTCGTGCAGCCCCAGGACTTCGTGTTACGACTCAAACTTTCCCGACGTCCACGGCGAGGTCCATCTTTGCAACCACGACATCGTGCAGTGCGGTACAGATGGGCTCAACAACGTGCCGAATGGACCACTCAGGATTGGCATCACGTACCCTTCACCGATGAGTGTCGCATATGACGTCAACCCGACAATCTTCGGAAACGTGTCCGGAGGCCACCCTGTCTGGCTGAACGCCTTAGACGCACTGTCCAGCGAATGCAGCGAGGTGGAGTTTCCCTGCTGTTTTGCGGTGGCCTTGTGTGGGGCCACCGTATGCCGTTGGTGGTCATAGAAGGCACCGTAAGGGCTGTACAATACGTTAATGCCTTCCTCTGACCGATAGTGCAACCATATCGTTAGCATATCTGGTCGAGGCATTCGTCTTCATGGACGACGATTCGCGCCCCCATCAGTGCACATATTGTGAATAACTTCCTTCATGATAACGACATCACTTGACTTGACTGGCAAGCATGTTCTTCAGACATGGACCCTATTGGACATGCTTGAGATATATTGAAAAGGGCTGTTTATGGACAACTTGGCCCATCAATCACTCTGGGGGATCTACGCCGAATAGGCGATGAGGTGTCTGGACCAACAGTGCCTTGATGAACTTGTGGATGGAATGCCACGACGAATACAGGCATGCATCAATGCAAGAGGACGTCCTACTGGGTATTAGAGGTAACGGTGTGTACAGCGATCTGGACCACCGACTCTGAAAGCCTCACTATATGGTGGTACAACATGCAATGTGTGGTTTTCATGAGTAATGAAAAGTGCGGAAATGATGTTTATGTTAATCTCTATCCTAATTTTCTTTATAGGTACCGGAACTGTCCGAACAGAGATGATGCAAAACTTTTTCTAATGTGTGTACTACACCGCTTCATGAAATCGAATGTACTCATGACAGACTTGCCTACAATCAATTATTTGTGTATTTGTAAGTGTATAAGTACGTCACAAGCATCTCACAAGGCCAGTTTCAAAATATTTTATACAACAATCGGGAGCGGTATTTCTAGAATGTGTAGTAATATTTTGATATCATGCAAACAAGAGTCCCTGGTATAATTTCAGTTGCTACTCCCAAATTTCACAGCAATTAACAGCCATTCGCCTGGATGGACGAAACTGATTGCCCCAATATAAATTACAGGCAGCCGTAATTAAATTTGTAAATTAATGCTGAGGTCAATTTAGAACTTGCGACGTATTTTTCACGGGGTGGAGCAGGAGTGCAAAAGAAAAAACAATTACAGACATGAGCTCATTTGCCGAAAAGCGCAGCACGTTATTCCTTGTTATTACGAAAGACTCGAAATTTCACGAGTAGAGAAGAGCGAAAAATATGTAGTAATGTAGGGGGCAGACGAGACGAGAGATAGCACAGCCAAACAATGGCGGCAGAAGCAGGCCGCATACCGTCACGAGAGCAGAGGCCGGGGAAAGACCGGCAAGAAACAAATGACCGGCACTGGCGGGGCTGCCAACCTCGAGGCAACGAAAATCACCTCGGCGTGTTTGCGAGCTCGCCTCATTTAGCAGGCAGAATGGCCTCCGGTACTGGAAACAGCGCAGAAACTCGCGTTCGGGGGACAAATGGAGGGAGAGAGGGGAAGGTAGGGGGGGATAGCGACGGAGAAATGGCGCCAGCGATGGGTGCAGTCCCGCTGGCTGGGAATCGGGGAGCTCGCGGCAGTCACTGTGCTCAAGCTTGCCAACCGGATCGCACTCGTTTCCATACCATTCCACGTGCTCCTTGTTTCTGAGATAGTATCTCTCCCTCAAACACATATAAGATTTACAACGTTTTTGCTGTTGCATCTTCAGTTCAAAGAGTGGTTTTTATGCCACTCTCCATGTGCAAGTCTATTCAGAGTGAGTTCAGATATGAGGCAATCAGCAGACACTAAGATTTCATTATGTAGCAGAGAAAAGGGCAGATACTTGATAAATAAATAACATACAATTTATTAATGATAAACATAGAGGTACACAGAGTAGTAGAGAAAGTTGTAGATGAGGTTAAGATTGGGGGGGGGGGGAGGGGGCTCAAGTTACAGAACACATCCAAACAACAGTTCCCTGGAGGCAGAAGAGAAAGTGCCAATGGCTCAAAAGATGGAGTATGCGACGACCTTGAGAGAAACGCAAGAAGCGTGGGAAAATGAAAATAGCACTAGAAACCAGAAAAAATTAAAATTATAAATGATTGGTAAGACAGATAATATAAGAGTTTCAGAAAGGAAATGGTCTGTGTAAGAGATGGAAGAAAAACGAATAAAACAGATCAAGGATTGTGGAAAATGTGAACCGTACTTCGCTCACGATCTCGACCGCTAGGTAAGGTGATGGTTTCACATATTGCATAAATTCAAATCAGTCACTAATGGAGTGTAACAACTTACAGATATGACTATGTCATTTTATTTTACTACTGTCGAAGTAGCATTACTTCCATATAAAAGTAACATATTTGTTGGAGACGGCCGGAGTGGCCGTGCGGTTCTAGGCGCTACAGTTTGGAGCTGAGCGATCGCTACGGTCGGAGGTTCGAATCCTGCCTCGGGCATGGATTTATGTGATCTCCTTAGGTTAGTTAGGTTTAACTAGTTCTAAGCTCTAGGCGACTGCTGACCTCAGTTAAGTCGCATAGTGCTCAGAGCCATTTGAACCTCTGTCGGTGTTATTTCCTGTTTATGGTGCCTGCGTGTGTGTGTGTGTGTGTGTGTGTGTGTGTGTGTGTGTGTGTGTGTGTGCGTGTGTGTGTGAGTGTGCGTGTGTGTGTGAGTGTGCGTGTGTGAGAGAGAGAGAGAGAGAGAGAAAGTAGGGGAAGAGCCCAAGCAATTTTTTCATTAGTATTGACAATGAAAACACAACGGAATACGAGCACAATTTGAAGACGATTCCTCGCACACCACATGATGTTACTCTCTATAGTGTGTGGGCTCGTGAGAGAAATGGAACCAAGTGATCACCAATAAGAGTCCGAGAGAGGAAGCAGCATCGCCCACATGTGAGTATCGTACGCAGAAAAGCTTCATCCTTTCTAGATTAGCCAAAAGTGGGAGCAATTTAGGAGACTGGTAGGCTAGAACCATACGCTTATATGGATATATGTCCGAAAGAACAGACACCATATCAATAGAACTACAAGAAGAGTTTACTATCTAAAGTATAGAATAGTATTTATCTTGGCTATTATTACAATTTTTATTTACTACTACCCTACTCGGTCCGATGAGTTTCTGAACACCCAACAGTACCGAGCGACCACCATGTCATCCTCAGACGATAATCGCCACTGGATGCGGATATGGAGGAGCATGTGGTCAGTGCACAGCTCTCCCAGCCGTATGTCAGTTTTCGTGACGGAAGCCACTACTTCTCAATCAAGTGGCTACTCAACTAACCTCACGAGGGGTGAGTGCACCAGATGGTCACCCATCCAAATGGTAGCCAAGCCCGACAATGCTTAAATTCGTCGTTTTGACTGGAACGGGTGTTACCACTTCTAAGCCATTGGTGCAGTTTTTATGTAATATCTGATTGTTCGTTGCAATTCAGTAGCTGATAACGTATCGCTGATAGAATTTCATGCCTCATTCGTTTTACCAGTACGCTCGAATAATTTTAACGTATCTGTTACATCTTGGCGCTCAGAAGGCGTAGTGTTCAATGAAATTTTAGATGTACATGTTATTAACCTTGAAGAAACATTAAAAGAAAGAGTTCATTTGTGACGCGTAGTAAACCTGTCTGATGGCTAACCCAGATATTTTGTGTTCAAGAGTATTTCATTTTGTTGCAGTTTTCTACGAGCTATAGGATAAGCTTCTGTGTGAACGAACTGGTCAGTGATAACGTTTACTCACTCAGAGATTGCATTGTTGGAATCTTAAACGTGCCGCCATCATTATACGGACTCTACTTATTTATGACGTCACAGTTTGTGTTACCTGATTTAAATATTCTTGATTTACATGAGTATAATGAACTGATTACTTAATAATTTTCTAAAGAACATTAACTAATCCATGAAGTTGCGTTTCTGAATATTGCAATAATTTTCTTTAATCGCGGACGCCGCAATGGCGACCGTTTAAAGGACACACATTAACCGTATAAAATGATTCAAATGGCTCTTTTGATGTGCGTATTATTCTTGCTACCTGAATCATACGCTGATTAATACTTGTTTACCACATTAATGTTTAAAGAACATCTTTTGGCCTACGAACGTAGTTCTTTGGTTTTTTTCATTGTTTGACCGTTTCAGCTGTGTACCATTAATGATCAAATGGTGTCCAATTGGGAAAATGTCCCATACCTCTGCTCAGGAAAAGTGCTCAAGGTATTTACGCCAATAGGAGTTAGTTCCATCCTTACGTCACGTCTGAAATTACTGATTAGTTTGATTTGTAGACACTTCTATCTACAAAGATATTAACACTGATTCTATTCCTTTGTAACGACTTTTCACTATTTAATTTAATTATATTATATAAAAACGTCTCTGTCTCTTATGTTTCCTAGTACAAAAATTAGATTGAGAACGGTTTGCTTCAGCGAATAGGAGTTGGTTCAGTGATTAGGCAAACAAGATTCCTAGAAAATATATCTGGAAATCAAAGCTACAAACACGGGATGCTGTTGCGATGGTGCTGGCTATTAACCCCCTAGGTAGGGAAATGTGGTCACAATGTAAGACTTCCGAAAAGTCCATACAGTTCATTTTCTTCCGGTGAGGTGGGTCACAACCCCATTAAAGAGAAAATGGTTCAAATGGCTCTGAGCACTATGGGATTTAACATCTGAGATCATCAGTTCTCTAGATTCAGAACTACTTAAACCTAACTAACCTAATGACATCACACACATCCATGCCCGAGGCAGGATTCGAACCTGCGACAGTAGCAGCAGCGCAGTTCCGGACTGAAGCGCCTAGAACCGCTCGGCCACGACGGCCGGCTTAACCGTATACTAATATTTGTGGTCTTTCTCCGTTGCCTGTAATAAACTCTCACCAAACTCAGAGAAGGAAATATATCAGACACGGAGAAAGGTTGGTAACTAGCGAGACGAGATACTCCCGTCGATGGAAATTATAAAAGAGAAAATTTTCTTTTTGTCAGTCGTTGGCTCCCTGAGTATATTAGTCGTAGTTTTAGAATTTTTTAAGTGCAGCAATTATCCAAAAGACGATCTATTCGCCGTGAAGAGAATGATGGCGATGGTTTTTGCGCAGTGCCCTGGGGGCAAGAATCTTCTAGTAGAGTGTTCGATACTGGTAGCCATTACATGGCATTGGGTAAAACAAGAACTTTTGTCAACAGTACGAATGCTTTTATAGATTTGAAAATCAGTGTATTTATTTGTGAGTGGGTAATTAAATTTAGTATGCTCAGAAAATTATAAAGCCTTACGCTGCAATGTCGACCCGGTTTCCAACTCAATGTGAAACTAAAAAAGAATTATGAGGCAAAAATTAAGGATGTTTCTTAAACACAGTAGTAGCCCTGACGCGCAGGAAAACAATCATCCAATTACCAGGAATAAACGAAAACCAATACAGAAAATATTTCAAAACAGCGAGAGAGAATTAGCTCCATCTATTTCGGCCGCAAAAAAAATCTATATAAGATGATGTGGCCTAATGGCTTCATCCTTCCTGCAATCGCCATAATTGGCGGAAGTCGGGGAGACTGGTACGGAAACACCCAGAATACGCAGGTTGCGTCCTAATTAGTGGCGGACGAGCGTAACAACGGCATGGCTGGGTGGAACTCGATTACTCTATATATACTACAATTCTCAAGGCTGTCAATTCAACCAAGTACCTGGGTGTTAAAATTACGAACAACTTCAGTTGGAAGGACCACATAGATAATATTGTCGGAAAGGCGAGCCAAAGGTTGCGTTTCATTGGCAGGACACTTAGAAGATGCAACAAGTCCACTAAAGAGACAGCTTACACTACACTCGTTCGTCCTCTGTTAGAATATTGCTGCGCGGTGTGGGATCCTTACCAGGTGGGATTGACGGAGGACGTCGTAAGAGTGCAAAAAAGGGCAGCTCGTTTTGTATTATCACGTAATAGGGGAGAGAGTGTATCAGATATGATACACGAGTTGGGATGGAAGTCATTAAAGCAAAGACGATTTTCGTCGCGGCGAGATCTATTTACGAAGTTTCAGTCACCAACTTTCTCTTCCGAATGCGAAAATACACTCCTGGAAATGGAAAAAAGAACACATTGACACCGGTGTGTCTGACCCACCATACTTGCTCCGGACACTGCGAGAGGGCTGTACAAGCAATGATCACACGCACGGCACAGCGGACACACCAGGAACCGCGGTGTTGGCCGTCGAATGGCGCTAGCTGCGCAGCATTTGTGCACCGCCGCCATCAGTGTCAGCCAGTTTGCCGTGGCATACGGAGCTACATCGCAGTCTTTAACACTGGTAGCATGCCGCGACAGCGTGGACGTGAACCGTATGTGCAGTTGACAGACTTCGAGCGAGGGCGTATAGTGGGCATGAGGGAGGTCGGGTGGACGTACCGCCGAATTGCTCAACACGTGTGGCGTGAGGTCTCCACAGTACATCGATGTTGTCGCCAGTGGTCGGCGGAAGGTGCACGTGCCCGTCGACCTGGGACCGGACCGCAGCGACGCACGGATGCACGCCAAGACCGTAGGATCCTACGCAGTGCCGTAGGGGACCGCACCGCCACTTCCCAGCAAATTAGGGACACTGTTGCTCCTGGGGTATCGGAGAGGACCATTCGCAACCGTCTCCATGAAGCTGGGCTACGGTCCCGCACACCGTTAGGCCGTCTTCCGCTCCCGCTCCAACATCGTGCAGCCCGCCTCCAGTGGTGTCGCGGCAGGCGTGAATGGAGGGACGAATGGAGACGTGTCGTCTTCAGCGATGAGAGTCGCTTCTGCCTTGGTGCCAATGATGGTCGTATGCGTGTTTGGCGCCGTGCAGGTGAGCGCCACAATCGGGACTGCATACGACCGAGGCACACAAGGCCAACACCCGGCATCATGTGTGGGGAGCGATCTCCTACACTGGCCGTACACCTCTGGTGATCGTCGAGGGGACACTGAATAGTGCACGGTACATCCAAACCGTCATCGAACCCATCGTCCTACCATTCCTAGACCGGCAAGGGAACTTGATGTTCCAACAGGACAATGCACGTGCGCATGTATCCCGTGCCACCCAACGTGCTCTAGAAGGTGTAAGTCAACTGCCTTGGCCAGCAAGATCTGCGGATCTGTCCCCCATTGAGCATGTTTGGGACTGGATGAAGCGTTGTCTCACGCGGTCTGCACGTCCAGCACGAACGCTGGTCCAACTGAGGCGCCAGGTGGAAATGGCATGGCAAGCCGTTCCACAGGACTACATCCAGCATATCTACGATCGTCTCTATGGGAGAATAGCAGCCTGCATTGCTGCGAAAGGTGGATATACACTGTACTAGTGCCGACATTGTGCATGCTCTGTTGCCTGTGTCTATGTGCCTGTGGTTCTGTCAGTGTGATCATGTGATGTATCTGACCCCAGGAATGTGTCAATAAAGTTTCCCCTTCCTGGGACAATGAATTCACGGTGTTCTTATTTCAATTTCCAGGAGTGTAGCAGTGTGACCAAAGTGACAATGAGTTGGGCTGAATGAGTGTTTAAGAAAAGGCAATTGGGAGTGGATGAGTATGAGTGATTTACAGCGATGGACTAGTAGATATGAGCGAATTAGAGTTAGGGGAGCTTTTGGGGGTTTGAGGTGGGTTGCATGAAAAAAAAAAAAAGTGCGATATGTTCAGATGCCAAAATTTTTGTGAAAAGTTTTAAAGGTGTTGGATCAAAGTAAAATGAGGCAGCTGGTACCTCACTTTTTAGTCTTTTAATAAACAGGATAATATTAGACTTTTTCTACAAGTAGAACACTGCTTCAGTACGTTAAGTGTTTCATCCAGCAGTACACTCGTAACCGTTACAGGAGGTGTTCCATGTCCTTGTCTTTGCACTGTCATTTCTCTGCAGTAGGTTACGAGTAACACCAGCACCCTCGGATCAACTCGTAAATTTTGGCAAGACTGTGTTATTCAGATTTTAACCGTATCAAACAGCGTGCTGTGCTCTTTGCTCTCGGGATGGCCGCAGAAAACGCACTGCCGCTGCTCGTACTTCTCACCTTGGACCATGCCGGTGGATCAGACGCAGTCTTACCTAAACCGAAGTAGTGCCGGCAGACCACCATACACCCGCTACGTGCCCCAAACATGGACTGCGGAGTGCGATACGAAAACAGTTCCATCGGGACTTATTTGAGAGATTATTTTACGCTCTTGTTGGGCTCCTATTTTGTACCAACGTGCACACTTGATATTAATTCACATTTAAAGAAGCACAGAACAAAGAAAGTACACAAGATTTGAACGTCCTGCGTCAAGGTGAACGACCAAATTGATGGCGGAAAGAAGTCCACAAGCCTTCGTAAATTCTTTATCAGAAACTCAACAAGGTAACTAATACTCCAGTCAACGATCCGTACTTCAGTCCAATAAAGGGTAGCCAAGTTCTAGTAGTATAACTGATAGGGAAAAAATAAATATCGAGCGACCACCATCATATTCTGGTGATTGTGACGCTACACATAGACACACGTTTGGCTGGCTCTTTCAGCGACTTTCAATTACAAATATAAGGGAGGATGAAAAACTTTCGTTACGAAGGCGTTGCTGAGGTGTACATGCAACCCAGCACGACTCCGATATGGAACTATATGCTGCCCTAAGCGAAGAAGAATATAGTAATTCCAATCCCAAAGAAAGCAGGTGCTGACAGATGTGAACATTACTGAACTATCTGTTTCATAAGTCACGGCTGCAAAATATTAACGCGAATTATTTACAGGCGAATGGAAAAACTTGTACAAGCCGACCGTCAGTTTGGATTCCGTAGAAATATTGGAACACGTGAGGCAATAATGACCCTACGACTTATCTTAGAAGAAAGATTAAGGAAAGGCAAACCTACGTTTCTAGCATTTGTAGACTTACACAAAGCTTTTGACAATGTTGACTGGAATACTCTCTTTCAAATTCTGAAGGTGGCAAGGGTAAAATACATGGAGCGAAAGGCTATTTACAATTTGTACAGAAACCAGATGGCAGTTACAAGAGTCGAGGGACATGAACGGGAAGCAGTGGTTGGGAAGGGAGTGAGACAGGGTTGTAGCCTCTCCCCGATGCTATTCAAGCTGTATATTGAGCAAGCACTAAAGGAAACGAAAGAAAAATTCGGAATAGGTATCAAAATCCATGGAGAAGAAATAAGAACTTTGAGGTCGCCGATGACATTGTTATTCTGTCAGACACAGCAAAGGACTTGGAAGAGCAGTTGAACGGGATGGACAGTGTCTTGAAAGGAGAGTATAAGGTGAATATCAACAAAAGCAAAACGAGGATAAAAGAATGTAGTCGAATTAGATATGGTGATGCTGCGAGAATTAGATTAGGAAATGAGACACGTAAAGTAGTAAAGGAGTTTTGCTATTTGGAGAGCAAAATAACTGATGATGGTCGAAGTAGAGAGGATATGAAATGTAGACTGGCAATGGCAAGGAAAGCGTTTCTCAAGAAGAGAAATTTCTTGACATAAAGTTTAGATTTAAGCGTCAGTAAGTCGTTTCTGAAAGTATTTGTATGGAGTGTAGCCATGTATGAAAGTGGAACATGGACGATAAATAGCTTGGACAAGAAGAGAATAGAAGCCTTCGAAACGTGGTGCTACAGAAGAATGCTGAAGATTAAATGGGTAGGTCACATAACTAATGAGGAGGTACTGAATAAAATTGGAGAAAAGAGGAGTTTGTGGCAAAAGTTGACAAGAAGAAGGGACTGGTTGGAAGGACATGTTCTGAGGCATCAAGGGATCGCCAATTTAGTATTGGAGAACAGCGTGGAGTGCAAAAATTGTACTGGGAGACCAAGAGATGAACAAACGTAAGCAGATTCAGAAGGATGTTGGTTGTAGAAGGTACTGGGAGATGAAGAAGCTTGCACAGGATAGAGTAGCATGGAGAGGTGGATCAAATCAATCTCGGGACAGAAGACCACTACAACAACAACAACAACAAGGCGAAGTGTCTGGGAGAACTGCAACAACGGCAGCTACTGCTTCTGACAACAGGTGAACCCGTATCACAAATGTCGTAACGCAGAAGCTTCACCAGCTGAAGTGGGAGAAACTCCAGCACTCGCCCTGCAGTACTGATGTCTCCCCAGGTGATTTTTCACTCCTTAAATTCTTTAAAGAATGCCTTGAAGTGTGGACGATTTCTGTCGGATGAGGATGTGTAGCATGCAGGTAAGGACTTTTTCACACAGCAGGACAGTGTCTTGTCAAACTGGTATTTTCAACCTGATGCATCTAAGGGATAACTGGTTAAATCCGCACGGCGATTTTGTCTGATTACTTGCCGATTCTGGACTGTATGGCTGTAGAACGGAGAGTTTTTGGTCGCCCCTCTCAAACAGTATCTATCTGGCCACTAAATTGTAAGATTTTTTATTTATTTATTTATTTACTGTAGCAATATGTATCAGATGCTTTTCCCTGATATAAGGTGGCAGTTCCCGTGTTTAGGTCATATGTATTGCTCCTGCAAATCTAGCAGTGTCCAAATACCAGCAAGTCTGCGCTTCTCTGTTGTGTACTACACTGAACTTAATGCAGTGTGCACTTACAAACCTCTAACTTTGCCCCCAAAACGCGTTATAAACAGAAAGGCACTTCAGATTTAGAGGCTGGTTACTTGTCTGTCTTTTAATACGATTTCCTTTTATGTTAGAACATAACTGTTAAGAGTTAGAGGGAGGTGATTAAATGCCCATCAGAGACAGTAATGGCCCTAGCACGAACCCCTGTGGACACCTCTACGATGTAGATACTAGCTGCAGTGGTACTCGTAACGGTGGTAGTCAGGTGTCCAGGTAATGCTCACAGTTTCCACTGTGGGAAATGTGTTTGTGCTCCAAGTCCAGGGGCAAAACGCGCCCTTCTGCCCAGTCCCATAACGCTCCATAGGAACGCGCCTCACCTGCTCTGCTTCTTGCCGCCAGGGCGCTCTGGCGTTGGTGCGGTCATTAGCGCTCTTCCTCCCCTCCCCCCCCCCTCCAGCACACACCCTGACTACCGCCCCTTCCACCGCCCCCGCAGCCCAGCGCTAACAACAAACCGCGAACCGCCACGACAGCTGGCGCTTCCGCTGACAGATGAACATCGCCCGCACCGCCTTTCTTTTGTCGGCGCCATCTGCAGCCGCAGGCAGGGCAGCCAACTGCGCGGCGAGAAACTGCCGGCCGCTGCCGCTAATGGCTTCTGTCCAGCAGTGCTGTTCCAGGCGCTCCAGCCTGGACAACGTCTTCGTTTTTATCTCTCCTTTCACTTCAACAGCTATCAGCTATCTTCTCAATACACGACTTAGTTTCAGTTTCATTTGTACCTCGTAAATACCATCTTCTTTTTAGCCACGCAAGTGCAATAAATAACAGTTCCTATAATGAGAATACAATTGAAAGCTGACTTTTCCAGCGAAGGTTGCTACGAATGCGTAAATGAATTAAAGAATTCCATATTTGATTAGTAAACATGATGGGATGTGTTCAGAAATTTGGTATTTCATCTACAGGTACTTGATATGTACGTCATCATGACTTCTTTCCACTGACAGACTGACAATCCTTCCGTAATTTACATAGCCCAGGTGGGTGCTATCTCCGACATCAGTACCAGATACACGCTCAAAACTTTAAATAATCTTCACATTAATACCGTCCACATGGGCATCAGTTCTGATACTTTGCAACAGGTATACCTTAAGAGTAGGTCTGAATCCTGTAACTGCGTCTACGTCAGCACCATCGAGATGGCTAAATAAAACAAGTAAGAGTTTGTTTCCGTCTGTTTGGCCTGTCTGTTTTGCAGTTTATGCTCGGTAAAATAAGTTAAGCGATTATTGGAGTTGCCAGCTCCAAAATTAGAACAGCAGGACTAGGTGTTCTATATAGCCGGACGTTTTGACCTAAAAGCCGGACTACCTACTTTAAATGGAAATAGAATCATGTGGGTACTTCAAGTCCTTATAAGTAATCAGTTACATTCCAGTTTTTTTATCTTTTTGAGAGATCACCCTTAAACGTGCTTAAATTATGAAAACAATCGGTAAACAGACTTATGCTTTCGTAATTATGACAATAAATTAGTGCTCAGTTTTCTCAATTTCATAGCTATGTTCCTAAGATAATGTTGTCTGAAACAAAGTTCTTTATTAAACAAAATAAACAATTGCCTGTTCTTCTCGTACAGAAAACAAAAGAGACACTGCTGAAGTGCAGTCATTTCAGTTAGATTTATAGTCAAATAAGAATACTCTGTATTTAAGTACTAATATACCTCATTGGAGCTTACTTCATGACATCATTTTGGTAATAGTATCGGTGCGTTCCTTTCTCCAGTGGACGTTTATGGGACAGAACACTCATTCGACGTTGACTTTATGGCCAGCAATTTGAAAGTAATATTCTACCATTTACAATAATTCCAAATAAGATTCTTCACTATTTGATTGATATTAGCTGTCGATTTTTCATGAGCCAAATGTTTTTAAAGGCAGAAGCATCTTTTATTCCGCGAATTTCATGAAATTTGGGCAGTGATAAAAGAATTTAGTCTCACTGAACTTTACTTTTTTCCTAGAATGCCCTTTGTTGGTGAATCTACATACCCTTATGAGATCCCTCCCTATTCTTCCTTATACCTACTTTTCGCTCTACGTCATCAACGTGGAACAGGCTTTAGTTGTGCGCTCTGTACTTCATTGCTAAAAAGCAGAACAAAAGCCAGGCAGGCCGGACTTGCGTGTATTTGTCCGGACACAAATGTAGAAAGTGGGACACGTCCGACAACAGTTAGACGCTTGACAACCCTAGCCATTGTTGCAGCTATTGAAGTCGTTTACAAGTGATACGCATTTCAAAACATTCTTTCTTCTTATACAGGGTGAACTTCACCTCCCTCGACGAAATTTCGAACATTGTTGAGGGTTATTTTCTCAGGAATCCGGTACGGCGGTATACAAATGAGGGAACTAGTTTCGAGGTTTCTGCCAGTTTGGCTGACATAACAAGCTTCGCAGCAGATTTTACATACAGGTTGAATATCGGATCACTTTCAAATTTCACACACGGGGGACACAATGGAGATCTGGTCCATGTGCGCTACAGCATCGCATGACACGGGCAATGTTTGGAGTACTCTTCATCGGGTTCTCTTCTGTGTGGAGAAGGACGTCCTCTTCACAATAGACAGTGTAGGCCGTTCATGGAGCACCACAAACGAACCTGTTAGTTACGAACGTCTCTTGCGGCCGTTTTTACAGCCAGACGGAAATGGTATGTCCCGTCATAATTACAATCGCGACTGACGACGCCGTCCTATTCTCGGTTTGTGTACGTAGCGTGAAGTGGGAGATTTGAAAGAGATCCAGTCTTCAAACCTGCCGGCCGGTGTGGCCGTGCGGTTCTAGGTGCTTCAGTCTGGAACTGTGTGACCACTACGGTCGCAGGTTCGAATCCCGCCTCGGGCATGGATGTGTGTGATGTCCTTGAGTTAGTTAGGTTTAAGTAGTTCTAAATTCTAGGCGACTGATGACCTCAGATGTTAAGTCCCATAGTGCTCAGAGCCAATTGAACCACTTCTTCAAACCTGTTACATGTCCAAACGGTGCATTTCCCGACTGGATTCCTTTTCAGGAATCTGTCTCCTTGGTCGCTCCTACAACTCGTAGAAGCCTGTAATAGGAATTTTCACTCCTGGGGGACAAAAAAGGTCCTGGGGGACAAAAAACGTCCTGGGGGACAAAAAAGGTCCTGGGGAACAAAAAAGGTCCTGGGGAACAAAAAAGGTCCTGGGGGACAAAAAACGTCCTGGGGGACAAAAAAAGGTCCTGGGGGACAAAAAAAGGTCCTGGGGGACAGAAAAGGTCCTGAGAGGCCAAACATGAGTCAAAGTGACCAAAAACTATTCAAAGTGACCAAAAACTAGTCAAAGGGACCAAAAACTAGTCAAAGGGACCAAAAACTAGTCAAAGGGACCAAAAACTAGTCAAGGGGGACAAAAAAGAGTCAAGGGGGACAAAAAAGAGTCAAGGGGGACAAAAAAGCGTCAAGGGGGACAAAAATGAGTCAAGGGGGACAAATAATCAAGGGAACTTTCGAAAAAGTGTTACACGAGGTAAATGAAGAACAAGAGTAGAATTCTAATTAGACGGTGCATCTGGGCAATTTTGGAATGAAAGATCTGTATTCACACGTAAACTATCAGTGCAGAATTAATTGTGAAAAATTGTCTTACGAAACCTCATTAACTTGAAGAGACAATATCGTTCTATAGGTGTTCGGTGAAAACAATACATCGTGTCGTAGCGCATTTCGACGTTTTACGCCGCCAAGAATCCAATAAGCTAGGAATTAGGACAATCACCTGCGTGCTGGTGGTTATACGCTCACCCACAACGCAGGTGACAAGTGTCTCAACAGAGCAGGCGAATTCCGGCTGTCGGATTACCGTGTCACGCCAAACGGGGCGCTCTGTCCGATCACATCCGTTTTACGGCCGCAGCGAATGACCACCGCGAGTTTCGTCGAAACCGGCTTCGCGTGACCTGTGCTGATAGGCTAAGCTGCTAGGTTTTTCTTGCTTACCAACCGCATGCGCTAGCGCGTGTACTCTCTAATCTCATTGAGTCGGACTGATCTCTACGTTCGTTCAACTCCCACAATTTAGCGTCCGATGGTTGGCACTACGAGATTCTGCAGCAATACTGTATACTTTGGACAACGCTATTCGCACGATACCACTACGACACTAGGAATGAGATATGCGCTGAGAAAACCGGTTTATTTATCAGCCAGCACCTTTCAGACCATCACACTAGCTTCGTTTCATTATCTTAAAACGCCAATGTGATAAAATAAAAAGCTTCATTGAGCGACCACCTTGGCAAAATAATTAGCAGTTGGCTTTAAAGGCATAATGGTGAGGAAATGCACAGTTGACAAGCCGAAGGAAACGTAGTTGCTATGAATTTTACAAAAAAAAATTTTATAACTGAGATTCATAGTCATGTAGAACTGTATAAGAGACCTCATATTTACGCCAGTGACTGTAACACTTTCCTTGTCGCACGATTGCAAATTCGGCCTTAGGCCATTATCAAATGCAGCTGAAAAATACAGAATGTGCACTTGCCGGCGAAAGGCAAGGGTTCCGAGTTCGCGTCTCGGTCCGGCACACAGTTTTAATTTGCCAGGAAGTTTCATAAATTCTCATCTATCAAGCACAAGAAATCTGCGATCGGCAAGGAAGACATGGGCACCGTAACAATGAAAAGCCTAGTACTTGGCAAGAAGAAGAAGAAGAAGAAGAAGACTCCAATGGTTGCGATTAGGATAATTGCGACGATGGAAGCACCGCCTACCATGCACTAGACACTGGTTTGTAGAGTACACATGTAGAACTTTCAGAATGTATCGAGGTAGGCAACTTGGTACTGGATCACGCAGGGGGTGGACAAGTAAAAGGAAACACAGCGGCAAACGCATGCTTGAACATGAATGCAGATGCCAGCAAAGCCTGTGGAAAGTGTCAGCCGTAGTGAGAATGGTGTCCCGTGTAGTTGTGACTGCATTATGTAGAGGCTAAGCCAAATCGAACGTCAGGAAACTGTTAGTGTTAATTTGGTGGGGGCTTTGGTAACCTAGGTAGCCTAAGTGTTTCGTGTGTCAAGAGTTAACGTATCTAAGATTTATATGGCATACAGGGAAAGCAGAAAACCATCTTCCGCTATATCACAAAGCTGAAGGAAGTGTGTTGCGTCGTCGTGACAACCTGTCATTGAAAAAGATTGTGATGAAAAATAGGGCGACGACAGCTGCAGAAGTCATTCAAGAACTAAATGACACTCTCGCGTACATTGTCAGCATCAAGTTCGATATGATGGCGATTGCAGCGAGAGGCGGAATACCAAAAACACACATCAATGAAGCAACTGCACCTTACGTGAAATTGTGATGCCGAAGCCGTAAGACCTGGGCTACGGAGCAATGGAAGACAGGCATATGGCCGGACGAGTCGTGTTTCCCGCTGTTTCCAATTGCTGGACAAGTTTACGTCTGGCACTTCTCATCACAAGTGTACGACGCAGAATGTTTGCTGGCAAGAGTGAAACATGATGAGAGTTTGGTGAGGATCTGGGAAGTCGTATCGTGTTATTCCGTGGGCCTCTTGGTTACTCTGCAAGATCCCAATACTGCCAAGGATTGGGAACATTTTGACTGATAAGGTCCACTTAATTATAGATTTTTCTCCCTCAATGATGATATGCCTCCCAGACAACGAGGTCCCTGTTAATTCTTTGAGGGGCAGGTAAACACCACTAAAATTTACCCTAGTGGGACAAGAACATTTATTTGCAAATTTCAAATTTATTTTACTTGTATCATATTTGTTTTATTGTATTGACATGTTTTATACACGGAGTTTGTAAAAATTCACTTAAACAGCAAGAAAATATTAACATTAAATGTGGTCACTACAGGTAACCACCACCCCATTACAGTATACAAATTCGATATTTGGTGGTTGAACTTTGAAATAACTAGTCTTTAATTTTCGTGGTATCTCTTGAAACAGTTCTTGCCTGCTCTCAGACACAAAGGTATTTTGCACACTGAACACATCCGCAGTGTTCACACTGGATTGTTCTTTGAACTGGAAATGCGCATCTTCTAAATGATGAGTGAATTGGTTGATGTTTACTGCTTTTGTGGCTAATACTTTCGTCTACATATGGTTTGTGTGATCTAAACCTGGGTTGCTATACTACTTTGGGATACAGAAACAAAATTAGATGCCACTGAAATTATTTTTGGAGCCAACAAGTTTTTGTAAACCTCTCGACGGAAGTCTTTATTGGAGAACTGCTCCATTTCGCTTTCTTTGTGCGTAATGAACGCGTTTGTCACGCAGCAGTCCAAAAAGTGAAAATACAATCTAATCCACCATTTCCTGCTTTTTGTGTCAATAGCATAGTCTGACCTTAGTCGGTCAAAATTATCCACATAGTTCATACTGGAATTGTAGTCTTTCAGTACAATTGGACAAGTGATATTGGTTATTGTTCCATCTTTCATTTTTCGAATTACTGTGGGCACATCTGATGGTGAATAACAGGTTGAAATCAAGTTGACTGCCCTGTTATCTTTCCATCTACAGATTACTATGCCATCATTGCTTATTTTGTAATCGAATTCCCCTCTTTCCAGTTCCTTTTCCTCCTCGAGTTTTGGTATGTTTTTCCTTCTGGGATTTATTGTACCACAAGCGTACACACCATTGGATTTTAGGTCCTTTAACAGATCATATGATGTAAAATAATTGCCCATAAAAATAATATGATTCTTTCCATGAAGACCACTGGTTGAATTTAGAACCACACGAGTGCACACAAGACTAGAACCTGCATAGCTTGTCGTGAATGTGGGGTAATTTCCATCAGTGCTATCACTGTCAACACTGCTGTCACTAGAAGGTATTTCTTGAAATAAAATTCGGTAACATTCGTCCTCAGTTATTCCTTGTCGGCTAGGCATATTCAATGGAGACGAAGAACATATACTGCGTGGAGCAGAAGGGCGGTGGTTAGCAGCACTAACCACACAGAAATTTGTCATAAAACAAGGAAAATTCTATTTCAATTTAAAAGTTGCTTTACACGGAGACTTATATGTGTTCAACACATAAATATAGGCAGTTACTCACCAAAAACAGTCGTATAAAGAAGAGCTACAGAGAATACTGCATGCCACTTCAAAGAACAGTGCTAACAATGAAGAACTATTAACCATTGTTCTGAATACGCGGCAAAAATTCGCGCAGAAGACCTACACTGCCATCTAGCGGCATTTTAGGCAACAATTAGCTGGTTGGCAGAGAGACTACTTGCCCCTGAGCGGTAAAGGGAGAAAGTGTTATGTGGTTAGTCACAGTGGCCACCGCTCATTGAAACCGTCTACGTAGGTGGTTAGTTACAGTTTTTCCTGCCCTTAAAAGAGCTACCTCGCATTTCCATGACTGGTTTTGTGAGCACGAGGATGTACTGTCGCATCTCGCCTGGCCATCAGGTTCACCAAATCGCAGTGTAACTGAGCTTTTGTGGTCTATGTTGGAATGTGGGAGAGGAGGCAGCTTGATTTCTACACACCACCACCATCGTTACCCCAACTTCACATTATTTCGCAGGAAGAATGGTTTTCAAGAGTATCCCATACCATACAGTATCTCTATTTGTCTCTTCCGAGACGACTGGAAGCTATTTTTGATTGCATACTGGCTTCCTATACCACATTAGGCATGCTAATATGTTGAGTTTTTGTTGTTTGCGTATGCTTTATTCATCCTCTGTGAGTGATTAATAACGTGTGGTATCGGTGAGTATAAGACGCAATTAGTAGTTTGCAAAATGATATGTCTGAACTTTCGCAACCAAGCTTTACCATTCTTCGATGTGTGTGTGTGTGTGTGTGTGTGTGTGTGTGTGTGTGTGTGTGTGTGTGTGTGTGTGTGTGTTATCGAGGGCGGGGCGCAGCGTGCTTGCGAGTGAGGGGGGCGGAGAGAGAGAGAGAGAGAGAGAGAGAGAGAGAGAGAGAGAGAGAGAGAGAGAGAGAGAGAGAGAGAGAGAGAGAGAGAGAGAGAGATAGTGGGAATAGAGAGAGGGGGGAGAGAGCAGGGGGGGAGAGAGCAGGGGGGGGGGGAGAGGGGCGGAGGGAGGGGAGAGAGAGAGAGAGAGAGAGAGAGAGAGAGAGAGAGAGAGAGAGAGAGAGAGAGAGAGAGAGAGAGAGAGAGAGAGAGTATTGCTATGTTAGTGTTCTGTGGAAAATGGCAGAGAAGTCCTCCTTTATTTGTTGCATTTATTTCCCCTCTAGCTGCTTCCATATGTAGCCAACAATAAAATCAATTGAGCAGTATGACAGAATGAATACTATCTTGAAAAGAGGTTATAAGAGGAACACCAACGAAAGTGAGCTAAGGCTAATGGAGTATAATCGAATTAAATGAGTCGATGCTGGTGGAATAATACAAAAAAATGAGATAAGACGTAACCTTTGATATTCGGACAGCGTAACGCCTGACGATGGCGAGCCGAAAGGAGATATTAAAGGTAGTCCGGTAATAGCACTAAATGATTTTCTGGCAAAGAGAAATTTGGTAACAACGATCACAAATTTAATTTTTAGAACGACTCTTATGAAGAAGACATTTGAATGAAATGTAGCATTATACCCTAAGTGAAAAGTGAGCAACTAACATTACCGACAATAAGAGAACGGAAGCTTGTGACTTGTGATGCTACATACACTATGTGAACAAAACTATCCGGACGCCTGGCCTAAAATAACTTACAAGTTCGTGGCGCCCTCCACCAGTAATGCTGGAATTCAATATTGTGTTGGCCCATCCTTAGCCTTGATCACAGCTTCCACTCTTGCAAGCATACGTTCAAACGGTGCTTGAAGGGTTCTTGGGGAATAGCAGCCGAGTCTTCACGGAGTCGAAATTCCAAAACATCGCTAAGGTGCTCTATAGGATTCAGGTCAGGACTCTGAGCAGGCCAGACCATTACAGGGATGTTATTGACGTATAACAGCTCTGTCACAGGCCGTGCATTATGAACAGGTGCTAGATCGTGTTGAAAGATGCAATCGCCCTCCCCGAATTGCTCTTCAACAGTGGGAAGCAAGAAGGTGCTTAAAACATCAATGTAGGCCTGTGCTGTGATACTGCCACGCAAAACAACAAGGGTGCAAGCCCCTCTATGAGAAACACGACCACACCATAAGAGCACTGCCTCCGAATTTTACTGTTGGCACAACACAGACTGGCAGACGATGTTCACGGGCATATGCCATAGCCACACCCTGTACCGCATTCGTCACTCCACACAACGTTTTTCCACTGTTCAGTCGTTCAATGTTTACGCTGCTTACACCAAGCGAGGTGTCGTTTGGCATTTACCGCATGATGTGTGGCTTATAAACAGCCGCTCGACCATGAAATCCAAGTTTTCTCAGCTCCCAACTAACTGTCATAGTACTTGCAATGGATCTTCATGCAATTTGGAAGTCCTATGTGATGGTCTGGATGGATGTCTGCCTATTACACATTACGAACCACTTCAACTGTCGGCGGTCTCTATCAGTCAACAGACGAGGTTGGCCTGTACACTTTTGTGCTGTACGTGTTTTTTCACGTTTCCACTTCACTATCACATCGGGAACAGTGGACCTAGGGATGTTTAGGAGTGTGGCAGTCTCGGTTACAGACGTATGACAAGTGACACCGAATCGCCTAACCACTTTCGAAGTCCGTGAGTTCCGCGGAGCGCCCCATTTTGCTCTCTCACGATTTCTAATGACTACTGAAGTCGCTGATATGAATTACCTGGCAGCAAAATGTACCTAATATGAAAAATGTATGTTTTTAGGTGTGTCTGGATGCTTTTGATCACATAGTGTAAGCAGGCTGGTGATTATACAGATAGGTAGGACAGCTAAAGAAGAGTTAGTAAATCGAGTTGGAGATACTTTTAAGGGGCAATTCGACTAAAGTAAGGCATCGGTTGAGACGACGCATTCTCAGGTGTCAAGAAATAGGAGTTTACTAAAGAAGAGAGGAGTGATTGGGTGGAAGCTGGGGAGTGTGAAAAGATTAATGCAGTAAGTAGATTCAAATTGATGCAGATACTAGTAGCTACACAGATATGGACAGGAGATACTACCGCGTAGATCTACACGTAATGAAGACTGCAACGACAACGACAACAACAACAACAACAACAAAACTTTTCTCCAATAATTATCTGTTCTCAAGGTTTATACTTATGCTTGTTTGCAGCCCTTGTAGACTGACATCTGGAAAATTTGTGTCATCTTGGTTTCGACCGCTGCATCGGTTCTGTGACTGGAATGCGCAATTGTCCTCGAGCGAAGCCTGGCGCTTAGGTAACCTGTTGGACACGGCCGCTGAGGGGCCAACAGGTCCGTCTCCTTTTAATCGGCTCCCTACTTGTTGCTGCTTGGACGCAGTCCAACTGTTCTCGCACGCAGCCCAAAGAGAACGACATTTCTGCTCACCGAGTCTAGAGGCCTCTATCAGAATCTACTGTGTCTGGAACTAACGCAACCGAGGACACTTTTTGCCACCATTTTACCAATTATTTGTTTCTATTGCCTTCCTCGATGTACAAATTGAACAGAAGGGGTGAAAGGCTACATCCTTGTCTTACACCCTTTTTTAACACGAGCACTTCGTTCTTGGTCGTCCACTCTCATTGTTCCCTCTTGTCTGTTGTACATCGTGTATATGACCCGTCTCTCCCTGGAGCTTACCCATACTTTTTTCAGCATTTCGAACATCTTGCTCTATTTTACAATGTCAAAAGCTTTTTCTCCAGGTCGACAAATCCTATTTTTTTGAGTCTTGTTTCCTTTATCTGCCACAACGTCAGACTTGTCTCTCTCGTGCCTTTACTTCTCCTAAAGCCAAACTGATCGTCATCTAACGCATAGTCAATTTTCTTTTCCATTCTTCTGTATATTATTCTTGTAAGCCACTTGGATTCATGAGCTATTAAGCTGATTGTGCGATAACTCTCGCACTCTTGCCGTCTTCGGAACTGTATGGACGATGCCTTTCCGAAAGTCAGATGGTATGTCGCCAGACTCATACGTTCTACACACCACCGTGAACAGTCGCTTATTGTCAGTTCCTCCAATAATTTTAGAAATTCTGATGGAATGTTAACTATCCCTTCTCCCTTATTTGACCATAAGTCCTCCAAAGCTCTTTTAAATTCTGATTCTATACTGGATCCCCTATCTCTTCTAAATCGATTAATGAAGTATTTTGACATGAACTCTGGTAGACAAATATTCCATGCAACGGAAACTTAGTGCGTAACAAGTTATTACCAATAGTAATGTTCTCCAGAGACGGAGTCCGTAACAGCAATGCACAACTAGGAATGTGGTGGTTCGAATAACAAGCTTGTTTACTAGCATGGTAGGCAATGGCCTTGCCGCAGCGAATGCACCGGTTCCCGTGAGAAAACCGAAGTTAAGCGCGGTCGGACGTGATCGGCACTCGGATGGGTAACCATCCAGGCCGCCGTGCAGTGTTGCCATTTTTCGTGGTGCACTCAGCCTCGTGATGCTAACTGAGGAACTACTCGACCGAAGAGTAGCGGTTCCAACCAAAGAAAACCATCATAAAGACCAGGAGACCGATCTGCATTCCTCAACTGAGGATGACACGGCGGTCGGATGGTCCTGATGGATCACTTGTGGCCTGAAGATGGAATGCGTGCGTTACTAGCATGATATGTTCCAGAATGCCATCTCTCAGCAGTTCACTGCACTGGCTGGTCACTTCGTAACTGAGACTGTTAACAGCAGAACATGACTCTCGACTGTACACCCCACTCCACCATGTCTTTACAGTCCATGGTACGCTGGTTATAACAGCAAGCAGACGGCTACACTGGGTCACATTATTGGCTGACGATGTCAGAGACAACACGCTCTTTGCCCTCCTAGCCACGTGGTATCATCGCCGTCCCTGGTTGGTGTCTGCGGTAGGCGTGGCAAAGTAGTCCCTTCCTCGAAGGCGACCTCTGTTGAGCAGCCGCCGAGACTTGCGTCTGTCACTGCCTTGCCTGCGATGCAGGCAACCCGGAATACAGTTATGTGGGAAGGGATGTACCCGGCAGGGGTACCTTGAGAATCCAGCAGGTTGATAACTGTCTTACCAAATGAATAAAGGGGTCACCCAGCACCAGTTGCGGTTGGCCTGTCTAATGGCTTCCTGAAAAACTAGAATTTGATTTCAGTGTTTCATATAATTATTGATATAAATAAAAAATTTAAAATTCTGCCGTAACCTAGTCATTATGGGGAATTACTCTTACTTTGGAGGTTCAACACAGTAAGACAAGTATTACTCACCGAAACTATGTATGTGTTTTGAGACAGCAAAACTCATGATACACAAATAACCCGAACTACATTCATACAGTGTCTAGTCTATCTGAACTCGTTTCTGCGCCTCACTCAAACTTCCAGCGTCAGGTTTGTTTGAATTTATCACTTTCAAGCACTCCATTCGAGGTTTTCCCCCAATACAGAGTGACGGTTGGAATGGAATAGAATACCAGTACTTTGAGACTTGAGTCAGTGTGAAACTGCAGCTTACCCTAACATAACATATGTGTAGTCGACTGTGGACAATTGAAAGTCGAGGCCATGTTAGAAGAATTTAGAATGACTGAAGGTTCGATTTAACAATAAATTGACTGATCAAGGTGGTGTGTGTGTGTGTGTGTGTGTGTGTGTGTGTGTGTGTGAGAGAGAGAGAGAGAGAGAGAGAGAGAGAGAGAGAGAGAGAGAGAGAGAGAGAGAGAGAGAGAGAAAGAGAGAGAGAATTTAGGACCTGAAAACGACGGAGGGGCTTCGTCCCTTCCGTAGCCATCAGTGGTTCACAACAGGCTACAGCAGTCCACCCACCCCACCGCTGACGCGCACCGAACCCAGGGTTAGTGTGCAGTTCGGCCCCCAGTCGACTCCTCCCGTCCCTTCCCTTCGGGAACGTGTCACACCAGACGAGTGTAACTCCAATGTTTGCGTGGTAGAGTAATTATGGTGAACGTGTACGTGGAGACAGTGTTTGCACAGTAATCGCCGACACAATGTAACTGAGGCGGAATAAGGGGAACCAGCCTGCATTCGCAAAGGCAGATGGAAAACCACCTAAAATCATCCAGAGGCTGCCCAGCACACCGGACCTCGACACTAATCCGCCGGGTGGATTCGTGCTGCGGACTGGCACGCCTTCCTACTCGGGAAGAGTAGATTGCAGGCACCTTTGAGCCAAGGTTGAAATTTCTGCTTCCCAGTAGAACACAATTACGGAGTTTCAAAAAAGTGATTCTTTAGTTGTGTTGCACAGTTCACTTATTGATCGAATTTAAAAATTTCAAATGCTGCCATAATGTAGCCGTGAAGCGCATTACTCTTCTATGAAATATTTAGTACATTAAGACAAGTATCACAGAAACAGTGTGCTTCTTTTGAGGCAATACAACTCACGTTGCTGAAGTTAACCAGACTATGTTTTAGTATTTGAGATTTAGACCACTTAACGGCTTCCTACAAACTTCAATCGCAATTTGAAATCTTTTCTGAACATTTCCTACTGTGCGGCTGGTCCCGGCGGAGGTTCGAGTCCTCCCTCGGGCATGGGTGTGTGAGTTTGTCCTTAGGGTACTTTAGGTTAAGTAGTGTGTAAGCTTAGGGACTGATGACGTTAGCAATTAAGTCCCATAAGATTTCACACACATTTGAAGATTTTTTCCTTCTTTTTTTACATTTCCTCGTGTACATGCTTAGGATCAAATATTTGAGACGTTAACCCGTTTGTAAACTAATCAGAAGAACTTTCTGATACATAGCATACATAGCAGTTCGATTCTTTAAAGAGTCGGGGTCTGGGAAAATATATACACTCCTGGAAATTGAAATAAGAACACCGTGAATTCATTGTCCCAGGAAGGGGAAACTTTATTGACACATTCCTGCGGTCAGATACATCACATGATCACACTGACAGAACCACAGGCACATAGACACAGGCAACAGAGCATGCACAATGTCGGCACTAGTACAGTGTATATCCACCTTTCGCAGCAATGCAGGCTGCTATTCTCCCATGGAGACGATCGTAGAGATGCTGGATGTAGTCCTGTGGAACGGCTTGCCATGCCATTTCCACCTGGCGCCTCAGTTGGACCAGCGTTCGTGCTGGACGTGCAGACCGCGTGAGACGACGCTTCATCCAGTCCCAAACATGCTCAATGGGGGACAGACCCGGAGATCTTGCTGGCCAGGGTAGTTGACTTACACCTTCTAGAGCACGTTGGGTGGCACGGGATACATGCGGACGTGCATTGTCCTGTTGGAACAGCAAGTTCCCTTACCGGTCTAGGAATGGTAGAACGATGGGTTCGATGACGGTTTGGATGTACCGTGCACTATTCAGTGTCCCCTCGACGATCACCAGAGGTGTACGGCCAGTGTAGGAGATCGCTCCCCACAACATGATGCCGGGTGTTGGCCCTGTGTGCCTCGGTCGTATGCAGTCCTGATTGTGGCGCTCACCTGCACGGCGCCAAACACGCATACGACCATCATTGGCACCAAGGCAGAAGCGACTCTCATCGCTGAAGACGACACGTCTCCATTCGTCCCTCCATTCACGCCTGTCGCGACACCACTGGAGGCGCGCTGCATGATGTATGGGCGTGAGCGGAAGACGGCCTAACGGTGTGCGGGACCGTAGCCCAGCTTCATGGACACGGTTGCGAATGGTCCTCGCCGATACCCCAGGAGCAACAGTGTCCCTAATTTGCTGGGAAGTGGCGGTGCGGTCCCCTACGGCACTGCGTAGGATCCTACGGTCTTGGGGTGCATCCGTGCGTCGCTGCGGTCCGGTCCCAGGTCGACGGGCACGTGCACCTTCCGCCGACCACTGGCGACAACATCGATGTACTGTGGAGACCTCACGCCCCACGTGTTGAGCAATTCGGCGGTAAGTCCACCCGGCCTCCCGCATGCCCACTATACGCCCTTGCTCAAAGTCCGTCAACTGCACATACGGTTCACGTCCACGCTGTCGCGGCATGCTACCAGTGTTAAAGACAGCGATGGAGCTCCGTATGCCAAGGCAAACTGGCTGACACTGACGGCGGCGGTGCACAAATGCTGCGCAGCTAGCGCCATTCGACGGCCAACACCGCAGTTCCTGTTGTGTCCGCTGTGCCGTGCGTGTGATCATTGCTTGTACAGCCCTCTCGCAGTGTCAGGAGCAAGTATGGTGGGTCTGACACACCGGTGTCAATGTGTTCTTTTTTCCATTTCCAGGAGTATATATATATATATATATATATATATATATATATATATATATATATATATATATATGAGAGCGTTATGCAGCAAAACAAAATAAAAAAGACTTGACGAAAAGGCTGATGAAGTGTTCAGTATAGTGCGTCCTGATGTACGGTGCTGAAAGTAAAATTATATTTAAGATTTTTTTGACTTATCTGACTTCCATGAAGATCATCTGTGGAAGATACATTAGCATATTCTTTTATTGGGTATTCATGTTTTGTGAGGAGGATCTATTCACTATGATTCTGTTGCAACAAAAAGTACATCTAATCTCATCCAATGTAGTGCCAGAAAGAATGATAGAAATTTTGAGACGTGGACGTGGCGAAGGGTGAAACGATTACGTTTGATGGATGGGGTGAAAAAAATGAAGAGATACTGAGGACTGTGGCAGATCTGTGACGCATAGTGAACGTAAAACTGAAAAGGTAAAGGAATCGGATAGGAGATGTATCACGAAAAAAAGAGGGGCATAGAAAGGAGTACGGAAGGGAAGAGGAGAAGAAGTAGGAAGAGATTTCTGGTTCAGACGGTGTACTGGACGCCAGCGTTAGAACGAAACCGATGGACCTTCAGAAATGAAAACGCGAAGGATCCACTAATACAGCAGAAAACTCTCAACGGTGTGGATGCCCTCAGGAGTCATCCAATGCACTTTTGATTTATTTTCTCCGCAATTAGTTTTTTGTGACCATTCTGCCTTAGGTCATAGAGCATGGATACTACGACAGTCACTTTCTTTCGTTCTTTCTTTCTTTCTTTCTTTTTGCTGGTGCCTTGTCCCGCGGTTTCGCAGTGTCGGCACGGTTAGAAACGTATTTGGCAAGGTTAGTTTTAAGGAGTGGCCGGATGCCCTTCCTGCCACCACCCCGTACCCCCAGGACGGAGTAGTGGATCCCGCCTGCCTGCATCTAGAGTAATCAATGGAATAGTGCGAACGTGTCCAGCTGTCTGCGAGTCGTGTAACTGAGGCGGAACGTGGGGACCAGCCCGGCATTCACCTAGCAGGATGTGGAAAACCGCCTAAAAACCACATCCAGTCTGGCCGACACGCCGGCCGCCGTCGGTAACCCGCCGGACGGATTCGATGCGGGGCCGGCGCACCTACTCCTGAGTCCAGGAAGCAGCGCGTTAGCGCTCTCAGCTAACCTGGCGGGGCAGAGGCTACGAGAGTCACTGCTTTCGGAAATTTATCGGCATTATTGTAGCCGATCACTAGAGGTTATTGAACTTCCTGGAAGGTCAAAACTGTGTGCCAGATGAGAACTCGGCACCTTTAAGGTCTGGCACAAATGAAGCTGTGAGGAGGGGTCGTCAGTCCTACTTGGATACCTCAGTCGGTAGAGCACTTTCCCGCGAAAGGGAAAGGTTCTCGAGTTCGAGTCTCGGTATGGCACACAGTTTTGACTTGCCAGGATGTTTCATATCCGCTGCAAAGGGAACCAATTTTGGTGCAACGAAAAGTACATTTAATCTCATCAAACGTTCTCTGAGAAAGAAAGATAGAAATCTTGAGACGTGGACGTGACGAAGGGTGGAAAGCTTAAGCTGGATGGATTGGGTGAATAAATGAAGCGATTCTGGGAACAGTATGAGAGCTGTGCCACTTAGTGAACGTAAAACTGAGAAGGTTATGGAACTGGACAGGAGATATGCCACGAAAGAAAGAGTGGCAAATGAAGACGTGAGGAAGGGAAAGGGAGAACAAGCTGGAAGAGATTTCTGGTTCAGACAATTTACTGGACGCCAGTGCTAGAAAGAAATCGACGGACCTTCAGAAATGTAAACGAGAAGGATTCGCTAATACAGCAGAAAACTCTCAACGGTGTGGATTTGTTCAGGAATCATACAATACAGTTCAGACTTGATTTATTCTCTCCGCAATTAGTTTTTTACCATCGTTCTGCCTTAGGTCGTAGAGCATGGATACCACGACAGTCACTGCTTTCGGAAATTTATTGGCGATACTGTAATCGAACACTAGAGGTTATTGTTCTTCACTGGAGATGAAAACTGTGTTCCGGACCGAGATTCGAACTCGGGATCTTTAAGGTAGGAGACGAAGTACTGGCAGAATTGAAGCTGTGAGAAGGGCTCGTGAGTCGTGCTTGGGTAGCTCAGTCGGTAGAGCACTTGCCCACAAAAGGCATAGGTCCCGAGTTCGAGTCTCGGCCCGGCACACAGTTTTGATCTGCCAGGAAGTTTCAAATCAGCGCACACTCCGCTGCAGAGTGAAAATATCACTCTGGAAACATACCCCAGGCTGTGGCTAGGCCATGTCTCCGCAATACCCTTTCTTTCTGGAGTGCTAGTTCTGCAAGGTTCGCAGGAGAGCTTCTGTAAAGTTTGGAAGGTAGGAGACGAGGTACTGGCAGAAGTAAAGCTCTGAGGACGGGGCGTGAGTCGTGCTTGGGTAGGTAAGTTGGTAGAGCACTTTCCCGCTAAAGTCAAAGGTCCCGAGTTCGAATCTCGGTCCGGCACACAGTTTTGATCTGCCAGGAAGTTCCATATCAGCGCACATTCCGCTGCAAAGTGAAAATCTCATTCTACTACAGGTTATTTCTTCCAGCTTCGGTGCAACACTTTACCTCCACTGTGGGTCTACTGCCGTTCCCTGGTCAACAGCTGATCCTTTGCAGGTCCCACTATACTTTTATTCACGAGACAGAACGCCCGGCACTGGTGGCGTACAGATCCCCGCAGACAGCCGACCTGTTGGACACACGGACCGGCGCAGCGCCACAGGTTTCAGTACGCTGTGGGCTCGCCGGAGCTGGGCCGGCTCCTCTCTTATCTGTAGGCTACTTGTTGCTATAGCGTGGCAAACGTCCAACTGGGCCTCTCTCCAAGCCGGAGGAAAAGCTACAGGTTGCAACCGCCGCCTCCAGTGTGTGCCAGAGGGCAATTACCGGCCGCTGGTTTCCGGAAATCTGGTGTCCTGGTGTACGCAAGCAAACAGTGCGCCATTCCAGGAGGAGCCTACCGAATATTAAGGTAAAATAATGGTAACCGGAAACTGACAGTAACTTAAAGAACCTAGCGCTCCAAAAATTTCTTCCTTCAGTAATACTAACAACAAAAGACTGTAATATAACGCAGTATTTAAAATCATTATATGAATTATGCCCGTAGCTCGTGGTCCCGCGGTAGCGTTCTCGCTTCACCAGCGCGTGGTCCCGGGTTCGATTCCCGGCGGGATCAGGGATTTTTTACCTGCCTTGAGATGACTGCGTGTTGTTGTGTCTTCTTCATCATTCATCCCCATTACGGTCGGTGTAAGTCAATGGCAAACCACCTCCGCTAAGACCTTGCCTAGTACGGCGGTGTGGATCTCCCCCATCGTTCCCCTACGTTCTGTCTAGGAGTATGGGACTTCATCATCATCATCATCATCATCATCATCATCATCATTCATCAGCATCATCGAGTAAATTATATTTACATGAAACAAACTTATATTAGAGGTCACTGAACATGCTTTAGAAATAAGAAGATGTGAAATCCGGAAGGCACAAAACAAACAGCCTTACATTTGACTCACAGAAGGGACTACACCTCAAAGAATTTGGAAACCTGTTGCTTACTATTTTCTTGTTCTCTTATTTCAAGGAAGTTATCTAACATTTGGATTTATTCCTTACCCTCAAGCATTGTCTACTCGTATATTGAAGTTGGCCGTCCACTTGTAATAAAAATATTTACGGAAGGGGGGCGAGTTGGGGGGGGGGGGGGCGTGAGGGCAGATGGCGTCGGACACTTATCGAAGACAGAAAGGGGGAGTGGGTTGAAAAACGTTATGAGTCACTTTTCTATATCACTTAAACCCGGAGTGGCCGAGTGGCTCTAGGCTCTACAGTCTGGAACAACGAGACATGCTACGGTCGCAGGTTGAATCCCGCCTCGGGCATGGATGTGCGTGACGTCCTTAGGTTAGTTAAGTAGTTCTAAGTTCTGGGAGACTGATGACTTCAGAAGTTATGTCCCGTAGTGCACAGAGCCATCTGAACCACTTAAACCCTATGGCAGGGTGATTCCTTCGTACATGGCCCAGACGTTTTCCTCCTCTACCCTTATATAATTGTAGCTCTAATAGGAAGCGTCAGATTCCACCCGTTAGCTTTGACCCATGATGTAAGGGTGTCGTGGTGTGTGACGTCATTACGGAGCGGAGTTTATGAGTTGGTTGTGTTTGTAGATGTCGTCTTGTTGTGTTTGATGGCACCTTTGGGGTGTGTGTGTGTGTGTGTGTGTGTGTGTGTGTGTGTGTGTGTGTGTTATTTATGAATTGAATCTGTTTTAATTTACGTAGGGATGTTTGGCTTTCGGAGGTGTTGTGGTTTTGGTTATGTTTCTCGTGGTTGTGGATGTTGGATTTTTTCGTATCAATAGTTGTGGTTGACCTCTACTGGTCAAGGGAAATAACCGAATCCAATTTTCGTAGTTTTTTATGTACGTATTGTTTTGGTATCATCAGATGTGGTCAAGGGAAATGTATGATTCCAATACTCGTAGCTTTTGTTGTGGGCTTGGGTGCTTTGGTATAGTCAGCTGCGGCTTACCTATATAGGTCAAGAGGAATTCCGATTCCGTAGATTTTGTAATTATTGTCTTTTGTTCGCCATTTGTGTGTTTTTGGGGTCCCGTTCATTTTTTACTGTTGCATTTAGCTTGTCCCATCTCTAAAACCCCTAATTTCCCGTGGTTGTCCTGTTAGTTTGATTGTATTTTTATAGAGAGATGTTATTGTCTTATTTATACGTACTTTCGTGTTTGTTGCCGTGTGTGCGTGTAGTGACATCATAGGCCCCATATTGGAGACGCTTAGAATAGCCATTTCCGCCATTTTGATGTCGTCACATTCAAAACAGACGGGTGGAATCAGACACTTCCGTTATCTCGGTTAGTCAAAATAGGGCGTCAAATCGAATCTACCTTTACTACTCGTCGTTTGCACACACTGTACAATGCTATTGCATAAGACCGGTGATGGGAGATGATGAACGTGGTATGAGAATTGAGGGAAGTAAAGAAGAGGAACGTGAACGTGAATAACGAAAACAACAGCGATGCTGATGTCTGAACTTATGGCATTTGACTGATGAAGTCACGTCTTTGTGTCAGATTCTTTAAGATAAGTGTCCTTTATAGGCTATCCGCGATATTATTCAAGCTGTCTATTGAGGAAGAGTTCAAGGAAACCAAGGAGAAATCTCAAAATGTAATCAGAGTCAGGGCGAAAACATAAAAACTGTGATATTGTAATAAGTGAATCGTGTCAGGGAAGGCATAGGACCTGGAAGGATAATTTAATGGACATCATAGCTCCCTGATAGCGCCTAGGGTATACGGTGAACATCAACACAGATCAGACATGTTGCACCGTTAGGCCAATGTATCCGGAGATGCAAGTGTAATTGTCGTTGCTTTCACACACTGTCGCTTACGAGCCTGGCGTACTCGCTCAAGACGATCGAGTACAACACTCTGTTTCATCAATGAATATCAGGAGAAACTAAATCATGGTGATGTAACATAGAGCGGTTGCTATGCTCGTTGCTTTCACAAAATAATAACTAAATTATCCTTGCAGAAGGTCACTGTGCACAATGGCAGTGCCGACACGTTAAGATGAAAAAATTTGGTATACGACATGTAATATTTTTTAATCGGTTGCTTAACCAGGACAAGTTGCAGGCACATTAAACAATCTTGAAATCTAAGTCAAGACTGAGATTAGCAGATATATATACTTGCTCGTGAAAGACAAAAGTCCCGAGTTCGAGTCTCGGTCCGGCACACAGTTTTTATCTGCTGGAAGTTTCATATCAGCGAACACTCCTATGCAGAGTGAAAATCTAACTCTGGAAACATCCCCTAGGCTGTGGCTAAGCCATTTCTCCGCAATATCCTTTCTTCCAGGAATGCTAGTTCAGCAAGGTTCGCACGAGAGGTTCTGTGGTATTTGAAGGTGGGAGAGAGGTACTGGCAGCAGTGAAGCTGTGAGGACGGGGGTTGAGTCGTGCTTGGATAGCTCAGATGGTAGAGAACTTGGCCGTGAAAGGCAAAGGTCCTGAGTTCGAGTCTCGGTCCGGCACACAATTTTAATCTGCCAGGAAGTTTCAGATATTTACACTGTTAAGCCAGAACATCGTGACCACCGACTTATTATCGATATGCACCCGTCGATGTGTTGGTACCATCACCTGGTGAGGAATGATTGGTAGTAAGACAGAAGCAAGATACATATAGTAAGTTTGTTTGTGTGGGCATCCTCCGCAGCATGCATGTATATACTTGTTTTGTAAATAAAACTTCTTTTTCCTGCTGCTAGTTACATTATTTATCACATACGCGTTTCGCCTTCTCTTGTTCTAATGCATCTTCAGTGGGATCTATAACGATACAGTTTTGTTAGTTACAGATAATCGAACAGTTCACTTCGCGATTTTTTGTAGAAAAGTAATTACTTACGATTTGCTGATCTGCGTTTTCTCACATCTGGTCTGCAGGTCGCACTACCACTTTTATCACTGCCATATAATCACATCTTTGTGTTCTTGCCTTACACACACTATTCACCACGTTTATAACTCCTTTTGGTGTGGACTATTGTTCTTTTGTCACTCGATACAACTATTTTATCGTACACTGCTTTTCACAGCGTAAGCATTGCCATTACGCGTTTCATTTCCTTTGGTATGTTTACCTACTTGTTGCCAACCTAACGAATTATATGTTCGATACTAACCTCTATTTATGATGTTTATAACGTATGAGTGGGAGAGAGAGAGAGAGAGAGAGAGAGAGAGAGAGAGAGAGAGAGAGAGAGAGAGAGAGAGAGAGGGCGGGGTTGACCCGACGTATATATATATATATATATATATATATATATATAGTGCATCGTTATAGACCCCACTTGATGATGTCTTAGAACAGGAGAAGGCGAAAAGCGTATGGGATAAATAAAGTAACTAGCAGCAGGAAAAGGAAGTTTTATTTGCAAAACAAGGTACACATAGTTTCAATGGGCCTGCTGTCCGTGTGTAGAATAAGGAAGGTAACGGATCTACCTTCCTCTATCTATCTGATCTAAAAGCTCGGCACAAAAGTTTCGGAAACTACAGGACTTCTCGGGTGTTCGACGAAACCCGTAGTTAGTGTCTCGGTGAAACCAAGGGGAAATCACTCCCAGACGTAGTGGATTTAGGTGCCATCCCTTATTATAGACGTCGGACGTCGTAGGCTTGGCAGGCTGGTAAAACAAGACAGGCGCTGAACTCTGGCGGAAATAACACCAGACTTTAATTCTTGGCGGCGTACAAGCGTATGTGAACATACAATGCACTTAAGTCGTAGCGATGGACGTCTGCAGCGATGACCCGTTCATATAGCAACGACATCGGCAGCTACGACTTAAGTGGGCACGTGACCATGGGCACTGAACGTTGTTGCAGCGTCAGAGCGTTGCATGGTCTGATAAACCCCGATAATACTTCATCCTGTCGACGGGAGGGCTGGAACCCGTCATCTTCCAGGGGAACGGCTCATTTACTGCGGGACTGAGAGAAGCCGGCAATGGTTCCATTATGCTCTGGGGAACACTCACGTCAGTAACCACGGGTCCTGTGAAGCTCGTGCACGGCACCATGACGCCTACTGAGTATCAAACACTGGTTTGACACCACTTACACCTCTTCATGACGATCATGTTTTGTTACATCCAGCCTAGTCGTCAAATGTGGGGTATCTAGGAAACCTGCTTGCTCGGATCGCTACACAACATTCACACAAATCGTATTAATGATTCCTATTACAAAAGGAAAAGATTACAATACTTTGACTATTACACAGAAGTGCCGCAAGCAAAGGGCGACATGCAAAATAAACCATGTACTTCAGTATAAACAATTCCCAAGTCCATGTTAGATTGTAGAAGCAAAGCAACTAGTGTCCATGCTGCTATAGAACTTGCCAATGTTGAAGCTACTTTTCAACTGGGCCGCACCCAGTCGGGCGCTGCCTTATGCCCTCTTCGCATATGTGCCGCTGCTGTTGCGTTGTCGTCCTGGAGAGGGTCAGTCAGCGTGTGACTGGCTGACCTTACAGCCATCTCTTCCCTATCTTTCCCGACTGGCGTGCCGTTTTTCAACAAGATAGTGCGCAGTGTCACAAGGCCCAACATTGTGATGGAGTGGTTGGAGGAACAATAAAACGTGGTGACAGACCTCATTGCCCCCTCCCCAGAGCTTACGGGAATTAGCTGACTTCTGTTTGCAGATGCAGTGGCAATAGTGACCTACCAAGGCCTCATTACTTCCATTCCACGAAGCGCCACCACTGTTATCGATGTCAGAGGTGGGTAAACTGGTTATTAGGTAGGCGAAGCTTCCTGACAGACTAAAACTGTGTGTCGGACCGAGACTCGAACTCGGGATCTTTGATTTTACCAACTGAGCTACCGAGCACCGCTCACGACCCGCCGTCACAACTTCAACTCTGCCAGTCTCGTCTCCTACCTTCCAAACTTCACAGAAGCTCTTCTGCGAAAGGTTCCGAGTTCGAGTCTCGGTCCGGCACACAGTTTTAATCTACCAGAAAGTTTCATATCAGCGCACACTCCGCTGCAGAGTGAAAATCTCATTTTACTAGGTAGGTGGTCATAAAGTTCTGGCTAATCAGTCTATTTGTTTTAATGACTGACATAAACCACAATGACACTAATAGAGGTCAGCGTTTTGTATAATGCTAATTTAATTACGAAATAACGCTAACACAGTGGGAGGTATCAAAAACTGTGCAAGACTATTTGCAACAACACCTGCCATACGACAAGAAGGCACAAATAGAAGCAAAATAAGCAACACAATTTGCGCGGGGAAGTAAGCTAGCGACGAGCTGCACAAAATGGAAATCAGCGTATGGCTTCAGTGGCCGGGAGATGACAGTGCCTCCAAGTGCAGGTCTAATTGATTGCGACGACCTGCGCGTCGGCAATGGGGATGAAACGATGATGAGGGTAGCACAACACCCAGCCCCTGACGGGAGAAAATCTCCTTCCCCAGCCGGGAATCGAATCCCAGCACCTGTGCGTGGCAATCCAACGCGCTGACCATTCAGCTAATGGTGTGGACGACGAATGCGGGTGGTGCTACGACAGTTATTTTACATTAATGACTTGCTCTGTATCGCCACAGAGCAGAACGCTCCCCCGATGATGGCCCGAAAAAGAATGCCCAGAATAAAAGTTCACGGCCATCGACTCTGTACAGTCAAAAAAAAAAAAAAATTTACACGGAGGTGATGGAGCTGCCGATGTTACAGGACAGAATTGTTGCGGAGCTCATGGAAAAGCAGGGGAAAGCGCGCCTTACTTCCTCCTTTTATGTACAAGACACCCATGTTTGAACATGAAGTTGACACTTGGCCGAGATGGTGTCTTCATGATCGGCCAAGATTACATGTGCAGGACTTTGTCGGGGGCGACGCTGTACTACTGGCTGAAGCAAAAATCCTACAGCGAACAGAAATAACTCCTCCACACTGGTCGGGCGACCAAAGTAGACCCGCTCAACGCAGATACAGTGTAAATTTTTCTGAGAAGACAGGAGCCTAATGAAATCAGAATCATATTAATACCGTCAGCTGCGCACGGGCGTTGATATAGATCAACGGAGACAGGTGAAAACGTGTGCTCCGACCGGGGCTCGAAACCGGGTTCTCCTGCTTACATGGCAGACGCCCTATCCACCTGAACAACGGAGGGCACAGAGGATAGCGCGACTGCAGGGACTATCTGGCGTACACCTCCCGCGAGACCCACATTCTCGCCTTGTATGTCCACACACTACATTCGTAGTGTCCCACCAGAACACACTCATTACTCGTGGAAGACATTCTTCCAAGCCCTGTAAGAGTTCGGTGAATATGTGTGCATCCGCACAGGAGGCGGAGGTCATGGCCGGTATAGCCAGAACTATAGACAGACACCATATCCATATAAGGAGGCTAATGAGGCGCTTCTAATGGCACACAACCAACCTAGGAGAACTATGGGACTTAACTGCTGAGGTCATCAGTCCTCTAGAACTTAAAACTACTTAAACCAAACTAACCTAAGGACATTACACACATCCATGCCCGAGGCAGGATTCGAACCTGCGACCGCAGCGGTCGCGCGGTTCCAGACTGAAGCGCCTAGAACCGCTCGGCCACTTCGGCCGTCCCTAGGAGGGGACAGAGCTGCTTTCTCAGACATAACGCTCCACTATACTCACTAGATGACTGCGAAATAACGGCAGAAAAGTAAAGTAATATCGCATATCGATTTGTGACAGTAACTTCACATTGTGACAGTAACGTCAAAATGAATAGTGTGGTGGAGTCGAATTAAATTAGGTGATGCTTACTGAGTGAGACCAGGATATGACTTCTGCTATTTGAGCAAGAAAATAATTGACAGTGATCGAAGTACAGAGGATGTAACATGTGAACTGGCAATTGCACGTGAAACGTCCCCTTAGAAAAATTTGTGAATTACTGTTCTGATAAACCCCTTACGTTATTTGATTTTCAAACAGCTGAGCAAAACTGAATGTACTCAGATATTTCTCTCTTTACTTATTCTCATCATCACAAACTAAAATATATTTAGCGTAACGCAATCTGACTAACAATAACCTATACTTTTTATGAATCACTTACCTCACAAAAATCTTCGTTACTCGATCTACTGCAGTACAGCGAGCGCCAATACTGCCAGCTAAATAAAAGATTCAAACTACTGAAGGCACTAACTACTGATAGGCACAGTTACCAAATGAAAGATTTTGATAGACAGTGTGTTTACCTTAATAGTATTCAAAAGTCGTTATATACACTCCTGGAAAATGAAATAAGAACACCGTGAATTCATTGTCCCAGGAAGGGAAAATTTTATTGACACATTCCTGGGGTCAGATACATCACATGATCACACTGACAGAACCACAGGCACATAGACACAGGCAACAGAGCATGCACAATGTCGGCACTAATACAGTGTATATCCACCTTTCGCAGCAATGCAGGCTGCTATTCTCCCATGGAGACGATCGTAGAGATGCTGGATGTAGTCCTGTGGAACGGCTTGCCATTCCATTTCCACCTGGCACCTCAGTTGGACCAGCGTTCGTGCTGGACGTGCAGACCGCGTGAGACGACGCTTCATCCAGTCCCAAACATGCTCAATGGGGGACAGATACGGAGATTTTGCTGGCCAGGGTAGTTGACTTACACCTTCTAGAGCACGTTGGGTGGCACGGGATACTTGCGGACGTGCATTGTCCTGTTGGAACAGCAAGTTCCCTTGCCGGTCTAGGAATGGTAGAACGATGGGTTCGATGACGGTTTGGATGTACCGTGCACTATTCAGTGTCCCCTCGACGATCACCAGAGGTGTACGGCCAGTGTAAGAGATCGCTCCCCACACCATGATGCCGGGTGTTGGCCCTGTGTGCCTCGGTCGTATGCAGTCCTGATGGTGGCGCTCGCCTGCACGGCGCCAAACACGCATACGACCATCATTGGCACCAAGGCAGAAGCGACTCTCATCGCTGAAGACGACACGTCTACATTCGTCCCTCCATTCAGGCCTGTCGCGACACCACTGGAGGCAGGCTGCACGATGTTGGGGCGTGAGCGGAAGACGGCCTAACGGTGTGCGGGACCGTAGCCCAGCTTCATGGAGACGGTTGCGAATGGTCCTCGCCGATACCCCAGGAGCAACAGTGTCCCTAATTTGCTGGGAAGTGGCGGTGCGGTCCCCTATGGCACTGCGTAGGATCCTACGGTCTTGGCGTGCATCTGTGCGTCGCTGCGGTCCGGTCCCAGGTCGACGGGCACGTGCGCCTTCCGCCGACCACTGGCGATAACATCGATGTACTGTGGAGACCTCACGCCCCACGTGTTGAGCAATTCGGCGGTACGTCCACCCGGTCTCCCGCATGCCCACTATACGCCCTCGCTCAAAGTCTGTCAACTGCAGATACGCTTCACGTCCACGCTGTCGCGGCATGCTACCAGTGTTAAAGACTGCGATGGAGCTCCGTATGCCACGGCAAACAGGCTGACACTGACGGCGGCGGTGCACAAATGCTGCGCAGCTAGCGCCATTCGACGGCCAACACCGCGGTTCCTGGTGTGTCCGCTGTGCCGTGCGTGTGATCATTGCTTGTACAACCCTCTCGCAGTGTCCGGAGCAAGTATGGTGGGTCTGACACACCGGTGTCAATGTGTTCTTTTTTCCATTTCCAGGAGTGTACAACTGCTATATATATATATATATATATATATATATATATATATATATATATATATATATATATATATATATATATAATTTTTTTTTTGAGGCAGGAGGCTGTAGGCTTTAACCTTAAATAGTAATTAAGGCAAATCGATGGAAGACTTGACTAGTCAGATAGATCAACTTTTTTAAAACAACATAACTATAATAACCTTACAATACGCAGAAGGTAGAAGTTTTATGACCAATAACAAACCTTACTCCAAAACGGCTGAAGACCTTTGTTTAAAAAAAACTGCAGTTAATTTTCCAAGGCAGAAGACCCAATGCGTTTAAGACCCAATCAGTTCATGACATCCAGTCTTTCAAATTTACTGTCCCTGATGGACAAACGTCCAGATCATCTGCTCTCCAAACTCCGCCATCTCTCTCCCCACATCCTCCACTGCTGGCGGCTCACCTCCAACTGCACAACGCTACCCGCTGATCACATCCAACTGCCTAACACTACACAGGCGAATATACCAACAATGCCAACCAGCCACAGACTGCACACAGCACAGTCAGTGATTTTCATACAGAGCGCTACGTCACGTTACCAACATAAAAACCTAAACAGCCTACTTACACACGAAACCCGTTTGCAAAAAAAAGTTTATTAACATTTATGACAAATTTAAGTGCCAGGAAGTCTTCTCCGCAGATATTTGTGTGGAGTATAGCCTTGTACGGGAGTGAATTGTGGGCGATTAAAGTTTTTATGACAAAACTTGGCTAATTAAAGGGGTCGGTTGATGGAACACATGCCGATGCATGAAGTAATTATCACTTTCTTAATTAAGGGAAATGTAGGAAGAAAAATCTGTAGAGGAAAAGCAAAGGTTGAGTGCAGTAATCAGATTCTGAAGGATCTAGGTCTGGGTGTACGTAGAGGTTAAGAAACTTGCATGGGCTACGTCGAACCGACCTTCAGATTGAAGATCACGACATGAAAATCAAGGGTTGGCAGATGTCACGGTATATCTAAGCAGCAGCTATTATGACTAACGATGGATGCCCCCTCCCGATTTGACTGACACCAAAAGCAACAATGGTCTTAAGCCGTCCTCCGACCGAACACGTTTCCTCCAGTGAAGCACACCAAACACGGTTGTTGCTGCGCGAACAGAAACTAGTTGCAACGTCACAAATAGCGTGCTCCTATATATAACCGACGACCTCAGCGGTCTCTTGCGGCGATTGTCGACAGTACCTGTCGCACATACCACAGAGCTTGTTCACGAACTCACATAAACATAAATGAGCTACGTTTCTTCCATTAGCGATCGATGAAGATGAGAGGAGAGAATCGCGAAGAGCGAATAGCTTTGCACATTTAGAATTAGAAATTTGCTTCGATATTTCGTTTGGGTAATTATCTCCGATAAAACACATTTTATTTTTGAGAATAAGCGGGACGGCATCGCGGCTCAGCCGTATTTCAATATTTATTCTTTTGGTTGTTACTTCAACCTTTATGTGAACACTGGTTAGCTTTCAATGATTTATCAAATGGTTCAAATGGCTCTAAGTACGGTCCGGTTGGCCGTCCGGTCTAACGCGCGGCTTTCCGGGCGGGAAGGGGCGCCTGGTCCCCGGCACGAATTCGCCCGACGGATTTGTGTCGAGGTCCGGGGAACCGACGAGTCTGTGGATGGATTTTAGGTGGTTTTCCATCTGCTTCGGCGAATACGGGCTGGTTCCCCTTATTCCGCCTCAGTTACACTATGTCAGCGATTGCTGCGCAAACAAGTTCTCCACGTACGCGTACACCACCATTTCTCTACTACGCAAACATAGGGGTTACACTCGTCTGGTGTGAGACGTTCCCTGGGGGTTCCACCGGGGACCGAACCTCACAATAAACCTGGGTACGGTGTGGGGTGGCGGAGGGGTAAAAAGGACTCCGGTAGTCGTCGTGGGGTTGTGGACCACTGCGGCTGCGGCGGGGACGGAGCCTCTCCGTCGTTTCTAGATCGCCAGTTAACACACAATATATACAATACAATACTATGGGACTTAATATCTGAGGTCATCAGTCTCCTAGATTTAGAACTACTTAAACCTAAATAACCTAAGGACATCACACACATCCATGCCCGAGGCAGGATTCGAACCTGCGACAGTAGTATCAGCGCTGTTCCGGACAATGATTTATCAACACGCACTTTTGCTCCGTTACGTATATGCTGACATTTTTTTTTTCTCTTTGTCTGTACTGCCATCTTAAGAGATCGGCCAACATAGTAGGTACAATTCTTGCACCTTATCACTCACACGTTTTGTTGTTTTAATGACCTGCTAAAAGTGTAGGGAGTTTGAAGTAAATCCGTTATTCAACGTCGTTGTCTCCCCTTGTAAGTCCTGGATATGTAAAATGAAGAAATGAAGAAATGAAATGTTCCATGTGCGGAATGGAACGACATGCAGAGGAGTGAGAGAAACGAGATGCACAGGGAGGATGAGGCGGCAGGCGCCGGAAGTCGGGGCGCATTCACGAGAGGCGACAGCGGCCGGACGGCGGTCCGCTATTACCCTAATGCCTAATCTGTTTGGCCGAGTTGCTAATCCCGTCAGCGCATTAGCGGCCGGCGGTGGGGGCAGCGCCTCGAACCCCGGCCACACTTTGGCCGACACTGTCAAATCTCCCGCTTCTGCACACGGCGCAGCTCTGACCGGCATCAAGCAGTGCTCTTCACCCTAGCCGGCTCGTGACCAAAAGAAGCTGTAGCTTTAATTACTGAGCCACTCGTTTATGATGCAAAGACGTTTAACAGAGCGAATACAGCTACAGATACGCTAATCTGTACAGGTACTCCTTTCCTGTTACACTTGCAACAGAGCGAAGGAAAAACGACTGACTGACTGTGCACCTTAGTATGAGTAGTAATTTCTCGTATCTTGCCTTCGCGATTTTTACGCACGATGTATGTTGGCGGCAGAAGAATCGTTCGGCAGTCAGCATCAAATGCCGGTTCTCTAAATTTTCTCAATAGCGTTCACTCTAGAAACTCCCATTTGAGTTCCCGAAGCATCTCCGTGTTGTTCGAACCTACCTACATCTACATATACATATATATTCCGCTAGTCACTAAGCGGTGTGTGGCGGAGGGCACAATACGCGCCACAGTCATATTTCCCCCCTCTGTTCCAATCGCGGATCGCACGAGGGAAAAACGATTGTCTGAACGCCTAAGTATGACCTCTTATTTCCCTTACTTTTAAATTATGATCATTACATGGTTTGAAACTTGGTGGTAATAATATATGGTCTACATCCTCGGTGAACATTGGATTTCGGAATTTAGTGAGCAGCCCCTTCTGTTTAGCGCGTTGTCTATCTGCAAGTGTGTCCCACTTCGAACTTTCAATTAGATTTGTAACGCTCTCGCGGTGGCTAAATGTACCAGTCACGAATCTTGCAGCTCTTCTTTGGATCATTTATTTTGTACTGTTACAACAATAGTGATTTTCCCCTTGTTATACGCAGTAGGTTACACTTACTGATATAGAAAGGTAACTGCCAGTCATTACACCACGCATTCGTTTTCTGCAAACTCTCATTGATTTGTTCACAACTTTCGTGTGATACTACTTTCCTGTAGCCTACAGCATCATCGGCAAACAGTCTAAGGCCGCTGTCGGCGCAAACAGTCTAAGGCCGCTGTCGGCGTCATCAACCAGATTGTTTATGCAAATCGTAAAAAGCAGAGGACCTATCACGATGCCCTGGGGCACACCTGAAGCTACTCTTGTTTCTGTTGAAGTCACCCCGTTCAGGACGACATACTGCTCCTTGTCTGGTAGAAAACCGTTAACAAATCCACCATCCCGTCTCTGAAGTGCTTCAATTTCTTCCTGCAGTCCACCTGGTACGCATCCCAAACACTCGAGCAGTACTCAAGAATAGGTCGCACCATTGTCCTATATGCGGTCTCCTTTACACGTGAACCATTAATTCCTACGGTTCTCCCAATAAACCGAAGTCGACCATTCGCATTCCCGGCCACATTTTTCACATGCTCGCTCCATCTCACATCGCTTTGCAACATTATGCTCAGATATTTAAAAGACTAGACTGTCTCAAGCAAGACACTAGTGATACAGGGTACTACTTCTTACTCATCCGCATTAACTTACACTTTTCCACATTTGGGGCTAGCTGCCATTCAACATACTAACCGGACATTTTGGGTAAGTCTTCTTGTATCTTCCTACACTTACTCAACTTCGACACCTTACTGTACACCACGGCATCTTCAGGAAACAACCGCAGTTTGCTCCCCATCCTATCCGCCAAAGATATTATATATTCCTGAAGATCCCGTGGTGTACAATAAGGTGTCGAAGTTGAGTAAGTGTAGGAGGTTACAAGAAGACTTAGCCAATAAATATATATAAAGAAAACAACCGCTGTTCTATCAAACTTCCCTGGGGGACTTCTGATGACACTTTTTTCTTTGATGAATACCCGCCGTCCAGGACAACATACTGCGCCTCTATTATGTAAGATGTCTTCGACCAACTCACGTATATGTGATCTTATCCCATATGCTCGTACCTCCGTTAACAGCCTGCAGTTAGCTAACTGAGTATAGTGTACTATACAGCAGAGTGTATGAAACCACAGTCTACTCCCACCATCACTGTTCCAATTAAACCCCACCGTGTCTACAATTGAAGAACGTATTACTAGTTAACTATCGTACTAAAACCCAACTCCCAATTCTGCCGGTGTCTACCAGAAACAGAACCGATTGAACTTAATTACAGGGAAAGGAACCAAGAAAGATTTTTGCTAGTACTGGAAGCCGTGAAAAGCCCACATTTGAGAGTAATACAAATCTTTTTAATTCGACAGAATAGCTTCAGCTGCCGTAGTTGTTGTTGGTGCTCGTTGTGATGGAAGTTGAACAGCGTATGATGTTGGCTGAAAGTTTCGTTCGTCTCAAATGGTTTAAATGGCTCTGAGCACTATGGGACTTAACATCTGTGGTCATTAGTCCCGTAGACTTAGAACTACTTAAACCTAACTAACCTAAGGACATCTGTAAGTAGGCTGTTTAGGTTTTCTTATTGGTAACGCCACATAGCGCTCTGTATGAAAAAGCACTGGCTGTGCTGTGCGCAGTCTGTGGCTAGTTTGCATTGTTGTCTGCCATTGCAGTGTCGGGCAGCGGCAGCTGGATGCTAACAGCGCGTAGCGTTGCGAAGTTGGAGGTGAGCCGCCAGCAGTGGTGGACGTGGGGAGAGAGATGGCGGAGTTTTGAAATTTGTAAGAATTGGTGTCATGAACTGATATATATATTATGACTAAAGGTAAATACATTGTTTGTTCTCTATTAAAATCTTTCATTTTCTAACTGTGCCTATCAGTAGTTAGTGACTTCCGTAGTTTGAATCTTTTAGTTAGCTGGCAGTAGTGGCGCTCGCTGTATTGCAGTAGTTCGAGTAACGAAGATTTTTTGTGAGTTAAGTGATTTGTGAAAGGTATAGGTTAATGTTAGTCAGGGCCATTCTTTTGTAGGGATTATTGAAAGTCAGATTGCGTTGCGCTAAAAACTATTGTGTGTCAGTTTAAGGACAGTCGTGTAAAATTTTTCTAAGGGGGCGTTTCACATCATACACATCCATGCCCGAGGCAAGATTCGAAATTGCGACCGTTGCAGCAGCGTGGTTCCGGTCTGAAGCGCCTAGAACCGCTCGGCCACAGCGGCCGGCGAAAGTGTTCAAGAACAAGATGTTAATTTTCTTCTTGCACTCAGTATTGTGGCACAATCCCTTTATTCAGAAGCGTCGTCACTAATGCGGATCAGTTGTGGTCTCAAAATGTCGTAAGAAGGTATTAAATGTAACTTCTTTGAAATGAAACAACAGAGTTATTTTGTTCTGTATTGTTCACTTTTAAATAACTATAAGGCGCTTTGTTTGCGCTTCATGAAACATTATCAGTATAATCCACAAAGGTACATCAGAGAAGAGTTGTATTTCGACGTCTCTCCATCACAGCTCACATCCAGCTCTCTGCATCTGCTGCGACTGCTACTGCAACTTCTACTACCGAGCCGTGCTGCGGCTCGCGTTGGTGCTGTTTGTAAGTTTCCGTCCTCTGTTGGAGATCAGACGGTATCGTTTAGTCGACATGGTTGTGATTGTTTGTCTTGTTATCCTGTTGACTTGCGCAGCTAGGTTTCGCAAGCTTTGCCAGTCCGCTAGTGGCAACAGCGGCGGTTATCGGTATGTAGTAACTGTGGCTGTATCTTTGGGGCGACGTCATGTTTTTCTGGGTCGTGTGAGTGTGTCGGTTCGGTTGGGGACTCAGGAGGAGCCAGGTCTGCGCAGTGCGAGAACACGCCGGGACCGCTGCCGGCGCGCACGGACTGCCGGATCGAATGCTTGTGGTCACTAGAGCGCACGACCTCGTCGTAAAACGGATCCTGCATGATTTAAGGTGAGTGCTTTTCGATCCAACTAGAGATTCCTCCACCATTGTGAGATCCTCCGGTTCTCCAGTGACTTGGGTTGCGTGTTGATTCTCGTAGTGTCGCCGAGGCTAACAGTAGCGAGTGGAGTGCTTGGGGAAGGCGGATCTGATTAGATTTCCTGCACTTCGAGTTACTATTTATTGCGTTCAGTTTTTTACTACACTCCTGGAAATGGAAAAAAGAACACATTGACACCGGTGTGTCAGACCCACCATACTTGCTCCGGACACTGCGAGAGGGCTGTACAAGCAATGATCACACGCACGGCACAGCGGACACACCAGGAACCGCGGTGTTGGCCGTCGAATGGCGCTAGCTGCGCAGCATTTGTGCACCGCCGCCGTCACTGTCAGCCAGTTTGCCGTGGCATACGGAGCTCCATCGCAGTCTTTAACACTGGTAGCATGCCGCGACAGCGTGGACGTGAACCGTATGTGCAGTTGACGGACTTTGAGCGAGGGCGTGTAGTGGGCATGCGGGAGGCCGGGTGGACGTACCGCCGAATTGCTCAACACGTGGGGCGTGAGGTCTCTACAGTACATCGATGTTGTCGCCAGTGGTCGGCGGAAGGTGCACGTGCCCGTCGACCTGGGACCGGACCGCACCGACGCACGGATGCACGCCAAGACCGTAGGATCCTCCGCAGTGCCGTAGGGGACCGCACCGCCACCTCCCAGCAAATTAGGGACACTGTTGCTCCTGGGGTATCGGCGAGGACCATTCGCAACCGTCTCCATGAGATGGGCTACGGTCCCGCACACCGTTAGGCCGTCTTCCGCTCACGCCCCAACATCGTGCAGCCCGCCTCCAATGGTGTCGCGACAGGCGTGAATGGAGGGACGAATGGAGACGTGTCGTCTTCAGCGATGAGAGTCGCTTCTGCCTTGGTGCCAATGATGGTCGTATGCGTGTTTAGCGCCGTGCAGGTGAGCGCCACAATCAGGACTGCATACGACCGAGGCACACAGGGCCAACACCCGGCATCATGGTGTGGGGAGCGATCTCCTACACTGACCGTACACCTCTGGTGATCGTCGAGGGGACACTGAATAGTGCACGGTAGATCCAAACTGTCATCGAACCCATCGTTCTACCATTCCTAGACCGGCAAGGGAACTTGCTGTTCCAACAGGACAATGCACGTCTGCATGTATCCCGTGCCACCCAACGTGCTCTAGAAGGTGTAAGTCAACTACCCTGGCCAGCAAGATCTCCGGATCTGTCCCCCAATTGAGAATGTTTGGGACTGGATGAAGCGTCGTCTCACGCGGTCTGCACGTCCAGCACGAACGCTGGTCCAACTGAGGCGCCAGGTGGAAATGGCATGGCAAGCCGTTCCACAGGACTACATCCAGCATCTCTACGATCGTCTCCATGGGAGAATAGCAGCCTGCATTGCTGCGAAAGGTGGATATACACTGTACTAGTGCCGACATTGTGCATGCTCTGTTGCCTGTGTCTATGTGCCTGTGGTTCTGTCAGTGTGATCATGTGATGTATCTGACCCCAGGAATGTGTCAATAAAGTTTCCCCTTCCTGGGACAATGCATTCACGGTGTTCTTATTTCAATTTCCAGGAGTGTATTTGTTAAGTTGAACCAGCGTTATTTTTCTTGCCTCGTGGCCGCTAACGCCCCAGTTACCTACCCTGTGGGGTTAGTGTATGTAACGGCAGTGTACGTTTCCTCGCCTTTGCCGCTGCTCTCCGGTGAGTCGTGTAGTTTTGTCAGCTTTCTTGATTGTAGGTTGGTTGGCGATTCTTCTACTCTGATGGTAAAGATCCCTTTCTTATTCCGTGTACTCTACGCACAGTATAGTGCGGGCGGAGTCCAGACCGCCGGTTCCGGCTTTGGCCTATTTTACATGTTTGCATTTGGTTTATTGGACGTCAGGCAGCCTCAGAAAGATTATCATTAGTCATTTGTTAGACTGCCACTGGTCTGAGTTACCATCTTGTGAAGTGAATGCAACTCTTGGCAGTCTATCTCATCGCTCTCGAAAGTGTTTTTGCCATATCTACTCATAGGTCGATTACTGGTGTACCGTCTGTGACTGGCCCTTGTGTTTTATTATTGTATTTGCTGTTTTATTGTATGTTTCTAAAATTTTTTATATATAATTGCCATTTTTGGCGTTACAGCAGGTTTAAATGGTTGTGCAACCAAGTTTATCATCATTTTGTCTCACCCGTTTGGTCATCAGTTGCCTGACTTTTTAAATTAACCTTTGCTATAGCACTGCTGTTTTACAGTATGTTTGTTATAATTTTTTGTAATTTCCGTTCTTGGCGTTAAAGGCTTTCAGCCGTAACTGTCGTTACTTGCCTTAAAATTCTAATTGTGATCACGTTGGCTTGTTTTTAAAACATTATTTGCTGTGTCTGTATTTTATGCTCATTTGGTCAATCGTAACGGATTGAAAGCACTGTTAACTACACAGTTATTTATTCCTTCATTAATAACGCGTGATATCTTATTCAGTGCTGAGCCTGGAAGGCCGGCCAGTGTGACCGAACGGTTCTAGGTACTTCAGTCTGGAAGCGCGCGGCCGCTACGGTCGCAGGTTCGAATCCTGCCTCGGGCATGGATGTGTGTGATGTCCTTAGGTTAGTTCGGTTTAAGTAGTTCTAAGCTCTAGGGGACTGATGACCTTTGTTAACTCCCATAGTGCTCAGAGGCATTTGAAGCATTTTGAACCAAGTCTGGAAATACAATTTTAATGTTGTATTAGTCCATGCCATTCCATGTTACGAGATTGTCAATTCATAGCCGCAGCTGCAGTCCTAAAAACTACTGAAGATAAGCAATTTCACTGTACTATGTGTTTCTTGAATAACAGTCCTCCTCTCTAACAGTGTGCCGTACCGCATATTATTGCAACCCGGACTCCTTCAGGTCCTGTCAACTCGGCCTCCTATTTATTTGCATTTAGACACCCACGCGTTTTGTGCCTCTAAACAGTGAGACACAATAACGTTAGTAGTGGTCGGAGCCATTAGCACATATTGACTGTTCCACGACCTTCAGCACACCAAAACGAGCAGTGTGCTCGTTTAAGCGACTGCCTAATGTTTCATCGAATATGTAGTCGAGAGTTCTTCCGTACCTCAGAGTCTTTGTAGGTGTGGCAGCACTAGACCAGAGTTATCGCCCGCTGAAGCTGCAGCTGTTGCCCTCGCCCCCCCCCCCCCCTCTAGCTCCACCCCCCTCCCTCACTCTCTGTAACCACACCTCACCCCTATCCTTACCCGGCGGCAGCGACACCAGGACGATACATCTCCATCGCCGGTACCAGCTGCCACCGTAGCCATCAGCCAGCCGCCCCCTCCCTCCCTCCCCTCCCCCCTACAACCACAGACTCCACACGGCGCTCCGGCCATCGGCAAAACAGCGCAGCCTGCGTGCACAGCCTGTCACCTCCTTAGACCACCGGCCGCCACATGCAGAACTCTCCTCCGAGGAAAGGCGTGCGCCATTGTTCTTCCGCGCGTCCCGAACAGGCGCCGCTTTTTTTTATTTATATATTTATTTTCGCGGCAGTAGGCGCCGCCGTGTCCGCCGGACATGTCCCGCGCGCGACAGCAAAGCGGGGCGAAAAAAATTTCCCTGCCCTCGCCGCGACGTATAAATCTCCGCAGACGTGTCGCTGGGGGGCGAGTATGCGGTCACAGCGAAACTTTCTGCTGCGTCTGCGATAACACCGGGGGACAGCCGAAGCAGGTTTTTGTCTGAGAGAGACCGAGAAAGTGGGATATGTGAATGCAGCACCCACAGAAATTTGCGACCATCAAATAACGTGCGAAATTAGAGGCCAGTATCCCTGGAAACAACCTATTCACTATTAGAGATGGGTAGTTCGTGAACGAACGGGGCCAAAGGAACGGTTCTCCAAGATGAACGAAAGGACAGAGTAGCGAATTCCAAGGAATTGTCTTTCATAGTTCACTTCGGTCGCGGCAGTCTACTTATAGTTCCCGGGAACGAGGAACGATCGCTTCATAGTTCATCAGTTCACTTCGGTCGTGGCGGTCACTTCGGCAGTTCTCGTTCCAGCCTCGGTCTCCATCGGCCGCACTCGTCGTTCTTCGCATGACCACCTGTCTCAGTTCCACTTCCGACTGATCCTAGTTAGTTCAGTATCCAGTTCTTCGTTTCGTTCACTGCGCTCGCCCATTTTACATATTTTTCAAACTGTTCTTGCACCTAGTTCTGGCTATTCAGGGTCCACGACCGGTACTTAAAAAGTATTTTATAGTTACGTAAATTGCATAAAAATTACATTGTATGTAGTAGGTACGTCTTTTCAGACAACAAAAGAGCATATCAGCTCACATTCTATCGGTGAACAGCGAAAGACATACCTATAACAAGGCAAGTATTTTTGTTATTCATATATTTTTTGGTTTCATCTTTATTTAGCAACTAACTTTCAATAATTTGCTTAATTTGTAGTCTAAGAAAATTCATATAAAACGATTTTCGTGTATCGTTCATATACTAAACATTACTTTTAAAAAGGCTTAATTATATTTGTTTGGTTGTTTCCAGTTTGCTTTACCTGCTAGTTTTGTTTCTTTGAGGAAAAAAAATTGGTTGCGGGTCATTTTGGCTCGGTAGGAAAAGGGGCGCATCTCCATTTGAAAAGATACATTGCCAGAAAATCGTATTTACTTATTATCTCAATAACATTTGTTCAGAAGGGGCTTTCAGACCAAAAACCTTATAACTGCGATGTTAATTATTGTAATTGCTGCATTAACTTTAATAATGCAACATAAAAACCTAATTTTTACTAAGCGTGTGAGACAAGTATGATGAGGAAAACACATTTTATTTTAAAACTATTTATTCTTCACCTAGGAACACAGAGACAACGTGAAGTTTATGTAGGGTGTAAATGATTGTTGTTTACAACGTAGCATAGTTGTGTAGAGGAAGACTTTTATATAAGACACTTGGGGTCTATTAAGTTGGGAAACAGCCACCAACAGGTTTAAAAGAATACATAAGCTATAGCCCATTCTCCTTGCGTGAGATTGTCATGTTATCTTCTCCAGCTCTCTACACGCAAACTATTAATGCTAGAAAAAATGAATAGGATCTTTTTTTGTAGGAAATTTAATGTATTTAAATACTATATCGGGATACGTTTTCCCTAGAGGCCATGGTTTTCAACTTACTAAATAAAAACGTAGGGAAGTGACTTTGAAACCTTTTCCATATTACGTTAAACACAGTTATCACCATTGAATTAGTAATAGATTTGCTTTTATTTTATTTTCATATACATTTGGGTAAAGTTCATATCAAGTACAGTAAAACGTCATTGTAAAATTTCATATTCGTTTGACTCTCGTCTGTTAATGGCTGCCTGATTCCCCTTGCTGTTCTCTTCGAAGAACTGTCTCCAAAATTCAGGTCCGTCTTATACTCGAAATTAATATAAAAATGTCCAGTGTTTGATTTAAAATTCCCGCCAGTCTTAAAAATGGTCATGTATTCCACGCCGTGGGAAACCAACCTCTACGTGATAGTATTGGAAGAAACTGACAGCAGCAGTGCACCGTTGCGGGGAACATGAACTGCGGAGATTCACAAGCTTGCTGACACTGTCTTCCTGCCATCCCGATATCAGAAACCCAGAACACTGTGTAGCCTATGGGTCGTCATTGAAATTTATGATGTCAGAGAACTTGAAAGTGATCTGTGTTATCGGCAACAGTACAAAAGTAGTCGGTATTTTCGTAATGGGAAAAGTATTCATATGATGCGGGCTATAAACTGAAGTGATGGCATATACAGAAGATCATGGGAACAGAGACAGCTGAACGGCATTTCGGCTCTCCACCAACAGAAAAAAAATCACTCGCGGTTGGCAGGACTAGTAAAGAAGAGCTGAAAATATGTAGAAAACTAAATGTGCAAATAGAAGACTGAACGTAAAATGGCCTAAAATGGAAGATAACGTATTGAAATGGACTCAAGGACAGCCGTGAAAATGGCACTGGAATTAATACAATGAAGATTGAAACACTCGCTTATAAGACAGCCTTACAGTGCAATTTAACAGACTTCAAGGGTGGAGTGTGTTTGTGCTGCAGGTTTATGAAGCTTCGTGTACTTATCATACGAACCAAAACCGAAATATCTCAGATAATGCCACACGAGTATGAAGAGAAAATATTGCTTTATTATTCAACATTGAAAGAAAACCGGTGTGGAGCTAAGCCAAATAGCGATTATGGACGAAACTACTCTGACATTTGATGTACCGAGCAACAGAACTGTGTCACGAAAGGTGCTGGAACGGTAACTGCAAAAACAAGGGGACATGAAAAAGTGCCGTACACTGCTGTGCCTCCATGTTGGGCTGACGGTACTAAACTAAATCGAGTTATTATTTTCAAGAGCAAAACAGTGCCGAAATCTTCTGAAATGCTGCGAGGTGGTGGTGTTCACGTACATCCACAAGGGCTGAATGGACGACGCTGGTATGAAGTTATGGATTATCAGGGTGTGGGAGGGAAGTTCAAAATCGTTCAAATGACTCTGAGCACTAGGCGACTTAACATCTGAGGTCATCAGTCGCCTAGAACGTACAACTAACTAAACCTAACTAACCTAAGGACACATCAAATATGGAGCCAAGATAAAGAGACTGCATACAACACTGCATTCATAAAATAACACACGAAGAACGTTGAAACATATGCAAGAGGAAATTAACCACAACCAACCGATTCAATTTTCGCCCAAAGAAGTTACGTTCGTAGCGCAATCCTGTCCGTCATGTAATTACCACACACTGGTATACCAAATTCATACTAACTCTCTGTGAAATCGTCCCGAAAAGAATAGCTGAGGGCTACTTTGATGATTACACCACATGCTTCACATGGTCAACTTGGTTTACACAAAGAGTGTAAACTCCACAATAATTCTGATAATTAAAATAAATTAGATCGAAAAGCAATTTACAAAAGAAGAACCTCTAACTGGTTATTATCGTCTTACTATTAACCTGATGGGTCAAACAACTGCATAAGCACGTGGTTTTGGTCTCACAAAGTACACCCCACGAGGGTTGAACATAAAGAAAAGTTGCTATATTGAAAAATATTGTCAAGAGGAGACGTTATAATCTCACGCACATTCGCATTTAAGATTAATGATCTTAGTTAGAGTTACTGATCAACACGTGGTTCCACTTTACTCACAAAGTAGTGACAAAGCAACTACCGGAATACATTTCGAATTTCACACTCTAATTATACTGCGTTGCAATTTAAGATAACATTAGATATTTTAGAGCTAAGCCTGAAATAAAGGTGATTAAATTTTCAGTTAGGCTGAACTTAAGAAATCCATTGTCCTACGGACTTAGCAGACACGCGCTTAGCCGGAGATCTTACCACTTCGGACACTCGCCACAGACAGACTGACCTGCGCTCCTACCAAGGGTGCTTCCGTATACAAAACGGAAGTGAACAGAGGGGCAGCTTCTTATACAAACATGACAAGGGACAGACAGAACCATACTACGGATAGAAACCTCTTTGCTTTTAGAAAGCGTAGCTACCTGTTCCGACGTTGGTCCTACTGTTCTCTAGCAGACAGGCTTGTCTGCTACCATCCAGCATGCAACTAGAAAAACATTTGCTCATTCATCCTCTCACACAGAATGGAAGGGGGATGATAGTATCTTATCATATACAGTATATAAAAGAAAGCGGATGTAGGTTCTGTACGAGACTGTGTGACATGTATTACATATGAACTGTGTTTATAGTGTAGTCGTGTGACAGAACGTTCTTGTTTATGTGTAAAAGTAACACGTTCCACTGCTCAGTCTCCTCCCAGATAGTCAGAAACACCACAGTAAATTTAGAAGAGGAATTTATGCCGTAAATGGCAACAGATTTAAGAAATTAACATGATACGAATCCAACAGAGACCTTTCAGATGCAGTTAGCGGTTTTCAGTCATTACTATTCATTTTCAGACGGTTTTCATGCTTCCATTACATGTGGTGCGTTTTTTTGCATAGTAAATGTCCTGAAATATGAATAATACATAATTATTAGCACGCCACATAGATGGTTGCGTTACAGACTTGCATTGGATGTTACTTACGTGAAACATCGGTTTGTAGTGTTTGTTTTCATGGTCCAAGAGATGTGAATACATTCCCACTGTTTTCTTATCGTTGCACACGTAAATTTTTATCACAGAATAGATTTTTAACTTGCATCACGTGTTCTGATACATACAAAGTTCTAAAAAACCGTTACGAATTGATAATTAACAGACAGACTGCGCACAGTTATTTCTTCTGCCCTGGCAGTTGTGGAACTTCGCCGGATTCGAACCAAACATCTATGGATACCTCTCAGTCATGCAGATATAGTCCACTACTCTACTAACATATTCTTTTATAGCCAGGTACCGCAACTAAGTTGTCAATGTGGAAATGTATTGTACGTAACAAAGGCCGGGTGACTTCTAACTTTCAGGCGAGGTTTTTCGAGGATTTCTTTATTTATTTCTTTGAGAATTGCGTCGTACCGCTTTAAGGTGTTGATGTCCGAGCACCAGGCTCCAGAATGCTACGTACTAGAATACAGAAAGTGGCTTCCCGTGCTTTCAGTGACAACCGCTGGCGTTAATTCGTTCACGTTAAAGATGAATCGCATCCAGGATTTACGCTTTATGAAGATATTGATGGAATTGATGTATCACGCCTTGCCCTGTCCATCCGTGTTCTTACGGACGACGTAGGAAACACCGATAAAAAAAACAGCAACATACCATATGCAAACACCGCCTATATATCGGGCTTTTTAGAGGAATTCAGTGGCCTTTCCTTTTCCCGCGGCAAGTCGGAACCAATCCTCTTTGGCCCGGTGGTGTTTCCATTCTGATCCCCCCCCTCTGCGGGCAGATCTTTGTTCTGAAGACTGTTTCCCCTGGCGGAATTTGAAAATTCCCCTGGCGAGTAGCATTGTGTATCGGATAGGCGGGCCGGCGCAGCGGGCGCTCGGGCGCTATATACCGTTCAGTATATGTGGGAGTTGGAGGGGGGCGGGGGGGGGGGGGGGGGGGGGGGAAGGGAGCGGAAGGGTAGTTGCGCCAAGGCCGCACGCGGTATTGTATTGTTTCCACCGTGGGAGAGCTTTGTTCGCCGATATTGGCGCCTCCCACCAGAATCTACACGTCGCAGCGATGGGCTCCCCTGTTCCGTATGCAGGCCAATGCGAGCAGTAACTTTCCTCCGGAACCTACACACACACACACACACACACACACACACACACAACGTGGTAAGCATGCGCTGCAACCAATGATAACACCTTCCTATACATCTGAATTCTGCAAATCACTTTGAAATTCGATGCGTACAAGTTGCTTGTCTTTCTTATTGTTGTTGACGCTGATGTTGTCTGAAGAATGGTTAGATGCTGTCCATCATTTCCTGTCCCTTCCAAGCCGGCCGGGGAGGCCGAGCGGCTCTAGGCGTTATAGTCTGGAACCGCGCGATCGCTACGGTCGCAGGTTCGAATCCTGCCTCGGGCATAGGTGTGTGTGATGTCCTTAGGTTAGTTAGTTTTAAGTTCTAGGGGACTGATGACCTCATAAGTTAAGTCCCATAGTGCTCAGAGCCATTTGAACCATTTTTTTCTATCCCTGGCAAGCCTATACATCCCCGTTTAACGACTGAAACCTACAGCCATTTTAACCTGCCTATTTCCCCTCTCGCTACAATGGTTGCCATCAACACTTTCTTCTGTTAGTAAATTAATTACACTATGTGAGCAAAGGTATCCGGACACCCCCAAAAAGATAGGTTTTTCATATACGGTGCATTGTGCTGTCACCTACTGCCAGGTACTCCATATCAGCGACCTCTGTAGTCATTAGAAATCGTAAGAGAGCAGAATGGGGTGCTCCGCGGAAATCACCGACTGCGAACGTGATCAGGTGATTGGGTGTCACTTGTGTCACACGTCTGTACGCGAGATTTCCACACTCCTTAACATCCCTAGGTCCACTGTTCCCGATGTCAAAGTGAAGTGGAAACATGAAGGGACACGTACAGCACAAAAGCGTACAAGCCGACCTCGTATGTTGACTGACAGAGACTGACAGTTGAAGAGGGTCGTAATGTATAATAGGCAGACATCTATCCAGACCATCGCACAGGAATTCCAAACTGCATCAGGATCCACTGCAAGTACTATGACAGTTAGGCTGGAGGTGAGAAAACTTAGATTTCATGGTCGAGCGGCTGCTCATAAGCCACACATCACGCTAGTAAATGCCAAACGACGCCTCGCTTGGTGTAAGGAGCGTAAACATTGGACGATTGATCAGTGGAAAAACGTTTTGCGGACTGACGAATCACCGTACACAATGTGGCTATGAGATGGCAGGGTGTGGGTATGGCGTATGCTAGGTGAACATCATCTGCCAGCGTGTGTAGCGCCAACAGCAAAAGTCGGAGCAGGTGTTGTTATGCTCTGTTCCTGTTTTTCATGGAGGGGGCTTGCACCCCTTGTTATTTTGCGTGGCTTTATCACAGTACAAGCCTACATTCATGTTTTAAGCACCTTCTTGCTTCTGACTGTTGAAGAGCAATTCGGGGACGGCGACTGCATCTTTCAACACGATCGAGCACCTGTTCATAATGCACGGCCTGTGGTGGAGTGGTTACACGATAACACCATTCCTGTAATGGACTGGCCTGAATCCTACAGAACACCTTTGGGATGTTTTGGAACGCCGACTTCGTGCCAGGCCTCACCGACCGCCATCGATACAATGCAGCACTTCGTGAAGAATAGGCTGCCATTCCCCAAGACCCCAAGAAACCTTCGAACACCTGACTGAACGTATGCCTGCGAGAGAGGAAGCTGTCTTCAAGGCTAAGGGTGGGCCAACAGCATATTGAATTCCATCATTACCGATGGAGGGCGCCACGAATTTGCAAGTCTTTTTCAGCCATGTGTTCGGATACTATTGAGCACATAGTGTATATACTGATGCCTCAGAATGTGTCCATTCGAGAAATTCCTCCTTTTAGTCACGTTCTATAATAAATTTTTCTCCCCAGTTCGACCTGTCAGTTACAGCCATTTGTTCTTCAACGTTCCCCTCAAACACGACATTTCAAATGCTTCAATTTTTTTTTTGTCTAACCTCTTTATCGGCCACGTTTCATTCCCGAACAAAATTACACTCCAGACAAATACCTCTAGGAAGAACTTCGTAAAATTTAAATTTGTATTCGATGTCAACAATCTTTGCCTTTTTTGGAGATAGTTTTCTTGCTGTTGCTAGTCTGTATTTTAGAAGTTCCCTTGTTCGGTCATGGTCGGCCATTTTGCTCCCAGAATAACAGGTAACTTCGTTTAGTTTTAGTGTCATCAAATTCCCTAACGATTGGTGCTTTTTATTCGGCTGCATTCCATTTAACTTGTTTCAATGTTGCTTCTGTTTATCTTGTAATTCAAATATCAGAAGCTATACGTTACGGTAAAGTACTTTCGAAGTCCTTTTCTGTCTGCGATAGAAATTCATCATCACCAAAGCTCTAAGGTTTTTATTTATCCTCACTGAATTTTAACTACTTCCCCAACATACGAGGGTCAGTCAAAAAGTAATGCCTCCTATTTTTTTTTCTACGTTTAATTGTCAGGAAATTTAAATGCAATTACATAGGTTGAAAACCACAACATTGAGGATCATTTTGTCATTTTTCAATGTAATCTCCGCCCATCTCTACAGTTTTGGTCCATCTTTGAACAAGGGCATGTATCCCAGCACGGTAAAAATCACAGCTCTGCTTCCTAAGCCATTGACGCACGGATGTTTTGACGGCCTCCTCATCTTCAAAATGAATTCCACGATGAGCTTCTTTTAGTGGCCCGAACAGATGGAAGTCTGATGGTGCCAGGTCAGGGCTGTATGGGGGATGAGGCAAAACTTCCCATCCAATTTTGACAATCTCGTCAGAGGTGTGACGACTGGTGTGTGCTCTTGCATTGTCATGCAAAAGAAGAACATCTGCCATTGATTTTGTTGGGCGAACTCGCTGAAGACGTGCTTTAAGTTTTTTGAGGGTTGTGACGTATTGAACAGAATTTATTGTGCATCCCTGCTCCAAAAAATCAACCAGAATCACACCCTCTGTATCCCAGAAAATTGTTGCCATAACTTTCCCTGCCGATCGCACAGTTTTGAATTTTTTCTTCCTCGGCGAGCTTGTGTGACGCCACTCCATTGACTGCCTCTTTGATTCTGGTTCACAAAAATGCACCCATGTTTCGTCCCCGGTCACAATTTTTTTCAGAAACTCATCTCCCTCCAAACGGAAGCGCTGCAAGTGTTGGGAGGCTATTGTTTTCCTTGCCTCTTTATTCTGATCGGTTAACATTCTTGGAACCCACCGTGCACAAACTTTTGAGTACCCCAATTGTTTAATAATCGTGATCACACTGCCTTTACTACGAGTAAGAGAAATAATGCGACACACTTCATCTGCAGTCACCCGACGGTCACCACGAATGGTGTCATCAACTTGCTGAATGTTGTGTGGAGTCACTGCACTCACCGGCCTGCCGCTCCGCCTTTCGTCAGTCAACTGTGTTTGCCCTTCAGCTTCCTTACAACGACGAACCCATCGTCTAACAGTGCTGACATCCACTGTCACAACACCATACACCTTCTTCAGTCTTTCATGAATGCGTATGGGCGTTTCACCTTCTGCATTCAAGAATTCAATTACACAACGCTGTCTCAAACGAACATCGATGTCGGCCATCTTACAAACTTCTGCTGTGCTGCCACCTGTTGACACAGAAAGTTACTACTGCAGTGGATTGCAGAAGAAGGTTTGAGGAATGGCGCCAAATTCAAATTTTTCACTTAACTTAATTTTTTTAAGTAGAAAAAAAATGGGAGGCATTACTTTTTGACCGACCCTCGTATTTGTTACAAATCGCATAACATCGGGAGCAGGAACGGACACTGTTTTACTCCCTTCTCAGCCACCGCTTCTCTCTTTCATGTCTTCCCACTCATAAATGCTATTTTGTTTCTGTACATGTTTTCAACAGTTTTCCCCTCCTTGTGCTGGACACTTGCTACATTCACAATCCCCAGGTGTGGAGGGAGCCTAGTCCTTGTTAAAATAAATCGTACAGTCAATATTGCCTCCCGTGTTCCTACATTTCTCTCGAACCCGAAATAGTTTTCACATATGTCAGCTTCTACCAGTTTTTCCGTAGTTCCGTAAATTACGTGCGTCAGTATCTTGCAAACTTTTGCTTAATGAACAGATAGTGCGCTAATGTTTACACTCCCCAGCATCCGCCTTCTCTAATTTAAGACTGCTACGTTCTTCCTGAGAACTGAGAACATTTCGCCGCTGTCTCGTATTCCTTGCACAGGAGGTTGATTACTCGTCTCACGACTGGTTTTCTCAGGCGTCTCAAGCCTGGTGCTAATACTTCAAGTAATTTACATCATTTCACGATGTAAGGACCGTCGTGCTTGTTCAATGCTGCTGTATTCCCGTAGCGAACAGGCTCAGTTCTGACGATGACGTGTATACGTGTCTGAGGATTTGAAAGTTTTAAAAGTGCTCAAACAAAATCTTTCGTACTACCTGTACAATTAATATTCTCTACTGTCAACGGCAAAGACGAAGTCCTTTAAAAAGTACTTGCTTTACTTTCCGTGCCAGGGCAAGAGGGCGTAAATTTTCTTCTTCCAAAACTCTGCAGGTTTAATAGCCTTGTGATTGTTTAAAGCGACGTCCATCCGTGGAAACATGACCAGATGTTCAATCGTGTGTGTTCGCATTCGTACTCAACATCTTCAGGGTGGACCCGGTTAACCACGTTCTTTTGCATTTTGCGACTCCTGTTCTCAGTCGTTCCAGTGATGTCCAGGTGTAGGTAGTTGCTGCCCTTGTTGGTTTCCTCTTTGGGGTGGAGGCTTGTATTTTGCCAACAGTGCACCCATGAAGGTACGTTATGGGTCAAGTTGGCTTTCGAGTTTACCGTGGATGCGACAAAGCTCTGTCTCAAGATGAATTGAAGCTGTTTGGTGCTTATACTAGGTTGGTGCAGAAGTTCGTATCATTTTTGTTTTGCATGTTGGTATCCCCATTGGTATAGTTTTATGTATGCTTATTATGTATGTGCTTATTATGTATAGGTCGTAGTCACTATCTGAGTTTACATATTCACATTTGGAGATAGTGAGTGCACCTGTGTACGCTAGAAAACTGCGTGTCAAGAGGAAAAATCGAAACATTTCTCATATATTCTTCTGTTTGAGTATAATAGAGGCTGACAGCGGCCAAAAACATTTCCGCCGTGTATAGAGGTAATACACTACAGGGATGTGGGTTTCATAGGAAACTGTATGATAAGAATCACATATAAAAATGTTGGAAAATGTAGTATGACGAGTTGTTCGTGTTTCTATGTCAATATGACATTCCACTGCTCAGTCTTCTCCCAGATAAATGTAGAAGTACCACAGTACATTTAGAGCTGCAAGTGTACGACGTAAATAACAATAAATTGAGGAAAACAGCATGAAAGGAATCTAACAGAGACCTTTCAAGATCAGAGGAATTAAGTCCAATCGCATATTTCAAGCGTTCCATGGTAGAAAACAACCTTCCGTTTCAAGGTGCAAGATGCTGCACAACCGACGATGTACATCCACAGGTTATGTACACTACTGGCCATTAAAATTGCTGCACCACGAAGGTGACGTGCTACAGGTGCGAAATGTAACGGACAGGAAGAAGATGCTGTGATGTGCAAATGATTAGCTTTTCAGACCATTCACACAAGGTTGGCGCCGGTGGCACCATGTACAACGTTCTGACATGAGGAAAGATTCCAACCGATTTCCCATACACAGACAGCAGTTGACCGGCGTTGCCTGGTGAAACGTTGTTGTGATGCCTCGTGTAAGGAGGAGAAATGCGTACCACCACGTTTCCGACTTTGATACAGGTCGGACTGTAGCCTGTCGCGATTGCGGTTTATCGTATCGCGACATTGCTGCTCTCGTTGGTCGAGATCCAATGACTGTTAGCAGAATGTGGAATCGGTGGGTTCAGGAACGCCGTGCTGGATCCCAACGGCCTCGTATCACTAGCAGTCGAGATGACAGGCATCTTATCCGCATGGCTGTAAACGGATCGTGCAGCCACGTCTCCATACCTGAGGCAACAGATGCGGACGTTTGGAAGACAACAACAATCTGCACGAACAGTTCGACGACGTTTGCAGCAGCACGCACTATCAGCTCGGAGAATATGGCTGCGGTTACCCTTGATGCATCATCACAGACATGAGCGCCGGCGATGGTGTACTCAACGACAAACCTGAGTGTACGAATGGCAAAACGACATTTTTTCGGATGAACCCAGGTTCTGTTTACAGCATCATGATGGTCGCACCCGTGTTTGGCGACATCGCGGTGAACGCACATTGGAAGCGTGTATTCGTCATCGCCCGGCGTGGCGTATCACACGGCGTGATGGTATGGGGTGCCATTGGTTACACGTCTCTGTCACCTCTTGTTCGCATTGACGACACATTCTACAGTGGACGTTACATTTCATGTGTGTTACGACCCGTGGCTCTATCCTTAATTCCATCCCTGCGAAACCCTACATTTCAGCAGGATAATGCACGACCGCATGTTGCAGGTCCTACAAGGGCTTTTCTCGATACAGAAAATATTCGACTGCTGCCCTGGCCAGCACATTCTCCAGATCTCTCACCAACTGCAAACGTCTGGTCAATGGTGGCCGAGAAACTGGCTCGTCACAATACGTCAGTCACTACTGTTAATGAACTGTGGTATCCTATTGAAGCTGCATGGGCAGCTGTACCTGTACACGCCATGCAACCTCTTTTTGACTCAATGCCCAGGCGTATCAATGCCTTTATTACGGCCGGAAGTGGTTGTTCTAGGTACTGATATCTCAGGACATATGCACCCAAATTTCGTGAAAACATAATCACATGTCAGTTCTAGTATAATATATTTGTAGAATGAATACCCGTTTATCACCTGCAATTCTTCTTGGTGTAGCAATTTTAATGGCCAGAAGTGTATTTCTCCCGAAACTCCCTTCCCCCTCCCCCCCCCCTAAGTTTCGGTAGGGGTAAAAAATGTTGCCGGACGGTGTGGCCATGCGGTTCTAGGCGCTTCAGTCTGGAACCACGTGACCGCTACGGTCGCAAGTTCGAATCCTGCCTCGGTCATGGATGTGTGTGGTGTCCTTAGGTTAGTTAGGTTTAAGTAGTTCTACGTTCTAGGGGACTGATGGCCTCAGATGTTAAGTCCCATGGTGCTCAGAGCCATTTCAACCATTTTTTTTTACAGAAATGGTTTGTTCATGAGACCCAGAAAATATTAGATACTTGATCCCATGTAGATGCCATTTTCCTTTATTTCAGGAAGGCGTTGGATACAGTTCCGCACTGTCGCCTGATAAAGTAAGAGCCTACGGAATATCAGACCAGCTGTGTGGCTAGACTGAAGAGTTTTTAGCAAACAGAACACTGCATGTTGTTCTCAATGGAGAGACGTCAACAGACGTTAAAGTAACCTCTGGCGTGCCACAGGGGAGTGTTATGGGACCACTGCTTTCCACAATATATATAAATGACCTAGTAGATAGTGTTGCAAGTTCCATGCTGCTTTTCGCAGATGATGCTGTAGTATACTGAGAAGTTGCAGCATTAGAAAATTTCAGCGAAATGCAGGAAGATCTGTAGCGGATAGGCAGTTGGAGCAGGGAGTAGCAACTCACCCTTAACATAGACAAATGTAATGTATTGGGAATACATAGAAACAATGATCCTTTATTGTATGATTACATGATAGCGGAAGAAACACTGGTAGCAGTTACTTCTGTAAAATATCTGGTAGTATGCGTATGCAACGATTTGAAGTGGAACGATCATATAAAATTAATTGTTGGTAATGCGGGTGTCAGGTTGAGATTCATTGGGATAGTCCTTAGAAAACGTAGTCCATCAACAAAGGAGGTGGCTTACAAAACACTGGTTCGACCTATACTTGAATATTGCTCATCAGTGTGGGATCCGTACCAGGTCGGGTTGACAGAGGAGATAGAGAAGATCCAAAGAAGAGCGGCGCGTTTCGTCACAGGGTTATTTGGTAACCGTGATAGCGTTACGGAGATGTTTAGCAAACTCAAGTGGCAGACTCTGCAAGAGAGGCCCTCAGCATCGCAGTGTAGCTTGCCCGCCAGGTTTCGAGAGGTTGCGTTTCTGGACGCGGTATCGAATATATTGCTTCCCCCAACTTATACCTCCCGAGGAGATCACGAAGGTAAAATTAGAGAGATTCGAGCGCGCACGGAGGCTTTCCGGCAGTCGTTCTTCCCGCGAACCATACGCGACTGGAACAGGAAAGGGAGGTAATGACAGTGGCACGTAAAGTGCCCTCCGCCACACACCGTTGCGTGATTTGCGGAGTACAGATGTAGATGGACAGACTTGTACGGGATCTACTGCACCGAAACAGCCTTCGCGCTGACGACCACAACAAGAACAACGGCGGTAGCGAGTACAGCAGCCAGTGTTTACCGCCGGCTGACAAGGCAGACGAGACCGCGAGATCGGAGGCGCCCGTGTCGCGCGGCTGTGAGCTCTCAGACAGACCGCAAGCCAAGAGACAGCTCTCTGTCTATCTGTCTGTCTGCGCCGCGTCGACGACAAACACCGCCTGGGAGCGGGCGGGGCTAATGGCGCGGCCGCCGCAGTCAAAGCGAGCTCCCAGACGCGCGCCGCTGTCTGCAAGAGCGCCGCAGTCACTGCGCAGCCTCTACTGTTAATTAGGCCCAGATATCCGCCACCGCCACAGGCGTCTCCAAACTCCTCATTTGTTACTAATCACGTCTCCATTACCAGTTCACGCTGTTCGCGATCGCGTCCTCCAGGCGGCGACGTACTGAAAGAGCAACACTGCCAAGCAGCAACTCTGCTTATTACGCAGCGTTGGCCTTGTGGGTGTACCAATTCACTCAGACAATATTTACAAGCACACACATTTACGAGACCTATTCTGAAAGTGAGGAACGATCGAAATGGAAACCGTGAAAAACCGACGAAGCTTTTCACAGACGTTTTAGGCAGTCTCTCTAGTATACCCCGTCGATCGAATCAAGACGCTGTTTCCAGTTGTGAGCGCACTGTGAGCGAGTAAAGGTGCCTGGGACAACGATGTCTCGCGCCACGTACTGGGTCCGCTGAGAGGCTTCACCTTAATGAATGCAGCCCACGTAACACAACTGCCACGCACTTCCCTCTCCATGAAACTCTCAAAAATGGTTCAAATGGCTCTGAGCACTATGGGACTTAACTTCTGAGGTCATCAGTCCCCTAGAACTTAGAACTACTTAAACCAAACTAACCTAAGAATAGCACACACATCCATGCCCGACGCAGGATTCGACCCTACGACCATAGCAGTCGCACAGTTCCAAGACTGAAGCGCCTAGAACCACAGTTCCAGACTGAAGCGCCTAGAACCGCGCGGCCACCGCGGCCGGCTATGAGATTCTCAGCCGCACTCTGCTGGGGCAGTGAAGACGCTCCTGCAGCCCTTTCTACAGGAACTGTTCGATTACCCACAACACAGCCCCAACTGGCTCGTCCTGAGCATCATCTCTCTTCACTCGAAACGGAGGATACGAAGACAACACTTAGCGCAGACTACAAGCTATAGACCAGCGTAGAGAATTATCGGAACGCACAGGCAGCTGCCTTCTATGACGATGGTGTTCGAAATTTGGTATACCGCTCCGAAAATTTTGTTTGTAGGGGCGGGCAACCACAGCCAAACTTCGACATTTTTCCAAACAAAATTCCGCACTGGTTGTATTTTTATTAAATCTGCGACCGGTTTCGCACAACTTATCGGTGCATTCTCAGGCAATCTGTACAAAAAAATAATATAGTATGAGCTCATATAAACTATTCAATCGCTCAATTCTTAGGTATAAATTGAACTTTTAAACAACCAGTTTTTTGAATGAGACAAAAAAGTACTCACATACTCTATTTATAACATGGTAATGTTGAAAATTGCACTGTAGCCACTCCTCACCATTCACGTGCAATATACCGTCATCTGGTGAAAGCGGTAGTTACTATTTAAAAAGTTTACACATTCAGAACCACCACATTTATTATTCTTATGCTTTTAACTAATAGCCAAATTTTGTATTGGCCATCTAATATGGTATTAGACTTGTTTTAAGAAATGGGCATAAAGAACTTGTAAGTAGGCTGTTTAGGTTGTTATGTTGGTAACGCCATGTAGCGCTCTGTACGAAAATCACTGACTGTGCTGTGTGCAGGCTGTGGCTGGTTAGCATTGTTGGAATATTCGCTATTGTAGTGTTGGGCAGCTGGATGTTAACAGCGCGTAGCGTTCCGCAGTGGGAGGTGAGCCGCCAGCAGTGGTGGATATGAGGAGAGAAATGGCGGAGTTTTGAGAGAGGATGATCTGGACGTGTGTGCATCAGAGACAGTAAATTTGTTAGACTGGATGTCATGAACTGATATATATATTGTTTGTTCTCTATCAAAATCTTTCATTTGCTAACTATGACTATCAGTAGTTAGTGCCTTCAATAGTTTGAAGTGATTCATGAAAGGTAGAGGTGGTTGTTCGTCAGGGCCATTCTTTTGTAGGGATTATAGAAAGTCAGATTGCGTTGCGCTAACAATATTGTGTGTCAGTTTAAGCACAGTTAATTATAATTTTTCTAAGGGACGTTTCATATCTCGACCCTTAGGCGAGGATACCTCACAAAAATCTTCGTTACTGGAACTACTGCAATACAGCGAGTGCCAATACTGCCACCTAAATAAAAGATTCCAACTACTGATAGGCATAGTTAGCAAATGAAAGATTTTGATAGAGAACAAACAATGTATTTACCTTAATAGTGTTCAGAAGTCATATATATATATATATATATATATATATATATATATATATATATATATATATATATCAGTTCATGACATCCAGTCTTACCAATACCCTTTTTCTGACAGACACACGTCCAGATTGTCCGCTCTCAAAACTCCGCCATCTCTCTCCCCACATCCACCAGTGCTGGCGGCTCACCTCCAACTGCGCAACGCTCCGCGCTGTTAAGGCGGGCCGCAAGATGAGACGCAGGCCCGTGAGGCGACACAGGGAGAGTCACGGCGGCAATCATCGCAAGTTGGATCGCAGTTTCAATACCCTGTTTCCTGAGGAACTTTGGCTCTGGCAGAGATGGCGACTACTTCTGCTATGTTAATAGATATAAGTGCAGAATCGGATTCCGATTCAGAGTTTTTGTTCGAAACGGTGTGTTACATCACTTTGATGAAACAAAAAGCAGAAAAAGTGCGTACATGAAAAGAACACTAAGTCATGGGGAATTCGCTTTAACTAAGGAATTTGATGATGAAAAATTCATGAACTATTTTAGATTAAACCGTGATCAATTCCAAGAAGTGCATGGTCCCATCAAGAATGAAATGTACTCGGACGACAGTTTAGATTCTATATTGATATCAAAGACATGGTTAAATCCATCTACTCAGTTTTCACTGGTAGATATGGAGGGCTACACGCTAGTAAGGAATGATATTGTAAGGAACCCAGGCATCTTTTCTGACAAACATTTAACCGAGACAGAGCACATCACGAAAATTTGCTACAGAGTTGCATAATGTTAAAGAATTACATTGCAACTTATCATTTCGTATGTCCGTTTCCTTGGCCACTTCCTCCCACTTCTCAGCTTTCAGCTTCGTTTTCATGTAATCTTCATGGCTTGTATCACACAGAACTTTGCGAACACGTACGGCTTCAGGTAGCTTTCCCTCCATTTCTAACCACCAACAGCCAGAACCACCGTGAGCCTCGCAGTAAACTGCGTACAGGAGAGTGCGGTTCGCAGGCTCACCAACCGCAGGAACTGCGTCACGCCACGCTCTAACGTGCGCAGGACCATTCAGTTGTGTGGTTCGCAAAAACTCACAGTGAGTCACCCTGCGTCACGTCACGGACCTGCGTGTCATCTTGCGGCCAGCGTAACAGCCAACTGCCCGACACTACAATAGCAAATTCCAACAATGCGAACCAGTCACATACTGCACACAGCGCAGTCAGTGGTTTTCATATAGAGCGCTACATGGCGTTACTAACATAGAAACCTGAACAGCCTACTTACAAACTGATTATCAAATGATCACCACCTCCCACTCTTCACTGCTCGCACGCGTCCTCGCGCCACTGCGAGAGCGCTTTCCGGGTGTCGGCCAGTCAGGCAGGCCAAGTCCGGTGTCGCGCGGCTCCTCTCAGCTTACACGGAAAGTTCTGATATGTTTACAAGGCCCTAATTCCGCTGTTTGCTCATGCTATTGTTTGCGCTCTTTTTTCCGTGTTTAGCGGAGTTTCATCAGCACCGTACTTTATTTTTATTTTCTAGGTCATTGCCGCTCCCATCATTTAAAAAATGTTTTTAAAAAGTTTTTAAATTTTAACTACCGCTTTCACCAGATGACGGTATATTGGACGTCAGTGGTGGGGAGTAGATACAGGGCAATGTTCAACATTACCAAGTTACAAATATCGTATATGAGTACTTTCTTGTCTCATTCAAAAAAACTGGTTGTTTAAAAGTTGAATTTTTACCTAAGAACTGGGGGATCAAATAGTTTATATGAGCTCTTATTATATTATTTTTTGTACAGATTGCCTGAGGATGCACTGATAAGTGGTTCGAAACCGGTCGCAGATTTAATAAAGAATCGTTCATACAGCCAGTGCGGAAGCTCCGAAAATTGTCTACGTCGGACCGGTGACTATGTAGAGGAGTTCCTGGAAGGTGTAGCTATATGTGCAAAGGAAACAGTTTTGATTTTCACTGTGGTTTCCTTTCGCGGCCGATCGTTCCTTACTTTCCGAAAAACCCTCGAATTTTCTCTAATCTTATATACTATGACCTACAGCATATGTGGCCTACTCACCGCAGGTAATGACAGTAATTCTGTGTGGTTCAACGACCCTGTGGCAGTCTTTCCGTCGGACGCAACGAGCACAACGATATTTTGTGTTACAAAATCCCTCTGCATATCGACGTTAGCTATATGCGCCTGTAGGTTAGTGGATTACTAATACTACTACCTTTCTCGAATATTGGTGTGACCTGTGTAACTTTCCACTCTTTGACGACGGATCTTCCGCCGAGCGAACGGTTGTGTATGATTGATAAGTATGGCGCTAATGCATCAGTATACTGAGAAAGGAACCTAATTGGTACACAGTCTGGACCAGAAAACTTGCTTTTATTAAGTGATTTAAGTTGATTCACTACTCCGAGGATGAAACTTGCTGGCAGATTAAAACTGTGTGCCCGACCGAGACTCGAACTCGGGACCTTTGCCTTTCGCGAGCAAGTGCTCTACCATCTGAGCTACCGAAGCACGACTCACGCCCGGTACTCACAGCTTTACTTCTGCCTGTGAGTACCGGGCGTGAGTCGTGCTTCGGTAGCTCAGATGGTAGAGCACTTGCCAGCGAAAGGCAAAGGTCCCGTGTTCGAGTCTCGGTCGGGCACACAGTTTTAATCTGCCAGGAAGTTTCATATCAGCGCACACTCCGCTGCAGAGTGAAAATCTCATTCTGAATACTCCGAGGATATTAAACTTTGTGGAGATCTAATACATTTTTCACCCCAGCCACAAAAAACTTTCGGTATCTGATTCAGTACCTTATAGTAAATAACATTCGGCATAGTTTTTGTTAGGTATGACGTGAGATACAGCGACAATTAAATTTTCTGAAGTTAATATTGTGACTGATTTACAATGGTAAATTGCTTGGCTAAGCGAGAAGAAATACTACTTCCGGCCACATTATTACTAAATGCTTTATGGTCTATACTCTATACATAATTTAAAGATGCAAGGAACAGGGCAGGAGGAGCTATTTGCGCAACATCAGGGAAAGTAAAGATGTCGCATGGCAGCGTGGGAGGAGGGGGTGGTTCATATGGTTCAAATGGCTCTGAGCACTATGGGTCTTAACTTCTGAGGTCATCAAGTCCCGTAGAACTAAGAACTACTTAAACCTAACTAACCTAAGGACATCACACACATCCATGCCCGAGGCAGGATTCGAACCTGCGACCCTAGCAGTCCCGCGGCTCCTGACTTCAGTGCCTAGAACCGCACGGCCACCGCGGCCGGCGGAGGGAGGGAGGGTGATTGACGATGTAGTCTAGTGATACCAGACCTAATTAGACTTTTTCATTGCCATATGTCCATTAAGATTGATTTTGGTAGTAGACATCTGTATAAAAGAAAGAATATACTGTCTTGGCTGATGCATATTTGACATTTTTTATAATTAATAGTGAACCTAATGGAACACTATTAGCATTATGTTCTTCCACTGAGAAAAATCTCCACTACCCACACTCATTCACTTACATAAAACAATTTTGTGCGTACTGTTTCGTTCCGCACAGCGTCAGGTGAGGTAATGATTTAAATTTATAAGATACTTTCGTTGATTACACAGTGAAATCCTTTCGCTAATCCACAAAATATAATGAGGGAGACTATTTCATCGCTGCTTGCTTGTGAACGCTCCGCGTCGCATAATGGGATCATGAAAGGAAGAGGGCGGAAGTAGTTTCTGGGGACACGGGCGCGAACCTGAAGACATTGCATGACAGGACGGAAGGGTAGGAGGGACAGGGAGAGAGAGGCAAGGAGGGGAATCCCCTAAGGCGATGTCGGCGCTGCGTCGGTACGAGGCCCCACCTCGGGGGACCTGCTCCGTTAATTGAGCCGCCACTCAAGGCGCAAGATGGCCGCGCCGAGGTGGAAGGCACCCACTACCGCGCACCGCCCCACCAGTGAGATTTCTCCGGCTCGGCACGCGGGCTGAAAATGCATCGCCAGCTCCGCGAATAATGCAAGGAAATCCGTGAAGTGGTTTCTTCACTCTAGAATTTCTCTCCGTAAGTTCTGCCCTTACGTTGATGCCTCCAGAGTAAAAGGCAGCAGGAACAAATGAAACTTTTTAAAGATCAAATTTATTAAAATAACACACAAATGAAAATTAGAATCCGCTTACATATAAGCAGTTGTATCTTTCAAAAATAACATTACTTGATGTATCGCCGTTCAGCCGCGATAACCGCCTGCAATATTGTCCTGAAGACTCTTTTGAAACAGCGTTGTCTGTATTCGCGAATGCTGCTTCGATCGACGTGCATAGAGATGCGACATTACGGTGACTCGTTTTGTTGGTAACTCTTCATGCTACGGTACAAACATAGTACTCGAGAGGGCCCAAATTCGGGCTATTTGGGGGACAGAACTACTTTGACCAGAACATGATGAAACGTCCCCTTAGGAAAATTATGAATGACTGTGCTGGTAAACCTCTTACGTTATTTGAGTTTGAAACTGCTGAGCAAACCTGGACGTACTCAAACAGCTCTCTCTTTACTTATTCTGATCATCACTGAAGTGGCACACAATATTTTTTAGCGCAACGCAATCTGACTTTCAATAATTTCTACAAAAGAATTGCCCCAAGTAACAGTAAGCTATACCTTTTATGAATCGCGTACCACACAAAAATCTTCGTTACTCGAACTACTGCAATACAGCGAGCGCCACTACTGCCAGCTAACTAAAAGATTCAAACTACTGAAGGCACTAACTACTGGTAGTAATAGTTAGCAAATGCAAGATTTTTGATAGCGAACAAACAATGTATTTACCTTAATATTGTTCAAAAGTCATCATATATCAATTCATGACATCCAATCTTACGAATTTCCTTTTTCCGGACAGACGTCCAGATCGTCCGCTCTCAAAACTCTGCCATCTCTCCCCCCACATCTCCCACTGCTGGCGGCTCACCTCCAACTGCCCAACACTACTCGCTGTTCACATCGCACTGCCCAGCACTACAATAGCGAATATTCCAACAACGCCAACCAGCCAGAGACTGCACACAGCGGACTAAGTGTCTAGTATGGCGTCCTGCTCTGCCATCCGACACAGTGTTCACTCGCGGACATTCAGTGCTAACGCCATTTCCTCCTCAGCGATCGCCCTGGGTCCTCCAAAATCTGCGCCTGAGCCTTTTCGAAGACACGTCCTGCCCCGAATGAGCTTTCCTCGCCGGGTTAGTGGAACTTTCCCCAGACTTGTCGGAGACATTACACTTGTCCTCAATATTGTAAACAGTTGATCTCGCGTACCCGGCAAATCTAACTACGAGGTATGTCCACAAAGTAAGTTCCGTTTGGTTATGTAAAACAAAAGTATACAGATGCAGAAAAAAATATTTCTTGTACAAAAATCTACAAGTGTTAAGTTTTGTAGGCACTTGTCATAGCGTGGCACAAGTTTTTGCAAGATAGAAGATTGCCGCATGTGGATTCTACCACGTGGTAACATGTTCTTTCAGCTCGTCATCCTATTTGACGTGTTGACCATCAAGGACAGATTTTAGGTGTAAGAAGAGATGAAAAGTGCTAGGAGCGATGTCCGGGCTGTGCGGATGACGATCAAACGCGTCCCAGGGAAATTCCCGTAAGTGTTGTTTGATCACATTCGCCGTGTGAGGTCGGGCATTATCGTGAAAAAACAAAAAAAGCACATTTTGACAGTAATCCTCGGCGCTTGTTCTGTTTTTCCCGGAGCAATTTCTTAGTGGTCTCGCAGTTACCATGTGCGCTGATTAGCCTCGTGGTAAGACATCAATCAGAAAAATGCCTTTTCTGTCCCAAAAACGGTGCACATGACTTTTCGAGGTGTCAATATTTGCTTTGGCATAACCTTCGTTAGGGATAAAGTGTGCCTCCATTCCATTCATTGCCGCCTTGTTTCAGCAGTGTCGTACGATACCAAAGTTTCATCCCCGGTGACTGTCCCAGGAAGAAAGCCGTCGTCTTTTTCATTGAAGCGTGTCAAAAACTGAAGTGCACTGCCCATTCATTGTTTTTTGTGTTGTCAGTAAGAACTTTCGGTGCCCAACGTGAGCAAAGTCTTCGAAATTTCAGTTTTTCAGTAACAATTTTATGAATTAGCGAACGTCTGATTTGCGCAACTTACACAGCAAAGACACTAAGTGTAAACTTACAGTTGCGCTTAATCTTCTATTCAATTGTGTGAACCATTTCATCAGTAACTGCAGACGGGCGCCCTCTTCGATCTTCATCGTGCACTTGATCACTTCCTCCATTGAACAGTCTGACTCTTTTTCTAACCATTGAATCACTCATAGAACATTGCCTGTAAACCTCGCAGATTTGCCGATGAATTTCCTTTCGTTTAACTTTCTTTGCATTTAGAAAACGAATCGCAGATCTGATTTCACACGCAGTGGCATTTTAAATTACGGCTGGCACGGCACACGTCGGCAGCAGCGATCGGAAAATGGCGTACATGTCTTCTCCTGGACTCAGAGTAACTGCAGAGCATGCCCGGAGCTGCGAAAATAGACCTGACATTGTGAACGACCCTCGACCCACGTATTTCAGTGGGCGAACGCCCAGGACGAAGACTTTCGATAATCGAGGGCCTTCGATTGTACTGCGCACTTGTCCGTAACATCTCGGCCATTTTGAGGTTTTGACTGTTTACCACATGCCTATGGCTTTCAAGGACACCTACCGCGACCTCCGACGGAACAATGATATGGCGGGAAATTTTAGCTGAAAATTGTCTGGATTCGTGCGCCGCGTCCTGTTAGATCGAAACCGGTTTGTAAAACCCAGTTCACTAATATTATTAAGACTGAACTTATTTCTTTCAGCTTAACAGATCACCTTCCATATTGTCTGCGCGAGCGATTACGGAACTTCGGGAGTAATGATGTGTTGAATTATTTCTTTGTTGTAACTTCCTGCTAGATTAAAACTGTGTGCCGGACCTAGACTCGAACAGGAGCAGGTCCGGAGTTCGAGTCTAGCTCCGTCACGCAGTTTTAATCTGCTAGGAAGTTTCGTATCAGCGCACACTCCACTGCAGAGTGAATATCTCATTATTTCTTCATTGTGTTAAAGACAGCAACTTATTTTCGCACCTGTCATACGAATGATTTTTGCAACGGTTGAATTCGAGAATATGTTCTCTTGAAAATACCGTATAAACCAGAGTTAGCTGCACAAGGTACAATTTCTTACCAACTTCCTAAGTTTCATTCGTGAACAGGTGAGGGAAAGAGGACAGACAGCTGTCAGCGAAACGCCGCTGTATTGGCGGAAACTGGGCCCTTGCATGTAAAGTAAACCCTAAACCCACTCCAGCGTACTGTAAGGCGCGCCTGTTGATGTCCACGGTACACCGAAAGAGTCACTCTCGTCGGAGCCCTTAGGCTGTATGTATACAGGATTGATCTGAGGAACATTCCCACTAATTAATTATAAAAAGGACTCGTACATGTTTCCATAATTCGCACAGAAATTGAACCCATTTTCTCTCAATGGGAAGTGTTTTGTGTTTCAGTTCGAATTTATTTCATGTAATTTTAATGAATGCTGTTGTAATACACTCCTGGAAATTGAAATAAGAACACCGTGAATTCATTGTCCCAGGAAGGGGAAACTTTATTGACACATTCCTGGGGTCAGATACATCACATGATCACACTGACAGAACCACAGGCACATAGACACAGGCAACAGGGCATGCACAATGTCGGCACTAGTACAGTGTATATCCACCTTTTGCAGCAATGCAGGCTGCTATTCTCCCATGGAGACGATCGTAGAGATGCTGGATGTAGTCCTGTGGAACGGCTTGCCATGCCATTTCCACCTGGCACCTCAGTTGGACCAGCGTTCGTGCTGGACGTGCAGACCGCGTGAGACGACGCTTCATCCAGTCCCAAACATCCTTAATGGGGGACAGATCCGGAGATCTTGCTGGCCAGGGTAGTTGACTTACACCTTCTAGAGCACGTTGGGTGCCACGGGATACATGCGGACGTGCATTGTCCTGTTGGAACAGCAAGTTCCCTTGCCGGTCTAGGAATGGTAGAACGATGGGTTCGATGACGGTTTGGATGTACCGTGCACTATTCAGTGTCCCCTCGACCATCACCAGAGGTGTATGGCCAGTGTAGGAGATCGCTCCCCACACCATGATGCCGGGTGTTGGCCCTGTGTGCCTCGGTCGTATGCAGTCCTGATTGTGGCGCTCACCTGCACGGCGCCAAACACGCATACGACCATCACTGGCACCAAGGCAGAAGCGACTCTCATCGCTGAAGACGACACGTCTCCATTCGTCCCTCCATTCACGCCTGTCGCGACACCACTGGAGGCGGGCTGCACGATGTTGGGGCGTGAGCGGAAGACGGCCTAACGGTGTGCGGGAACGTAGCCCAGCTTCATGGAGACGGTTGGGAATGGTCCTCGCCGATACCCCAGGAGCAACAGTGTCCCTAATTTGCTGGGAAGTGGCGGTGCGGTCCCCTACGGCACTGCGTAGGATCCTACGGTTTTGGCGTGCATCCGTGCGTCGCTGCGGTCCGGTCCCAGGTCGACGGGCACGTGCACCTTCCGCCGACCACTGGCGACAACATCGATGTACTGTGGAGACCTCACGCCCCACGTGTTAAGCAATTCGGCGGTACGTCCACCCGGCCTCCCGCATGCCCACTATACGCCCTCGCTCAAAGTCCGTCAACTGCACATACGGTTCACGTCCACGCTGTCGCGGTATGCTACCAGTCTTAAAGACTGCGATGGAGCTCCGTATGCCACGCAAACTGGCTGACACTGACGGCGGCGGTGCACAAATGCTGCGCAGCTAGCGCCATTCGACGGCCAACACCGCGGTTCCTGGTGTGTCCGCTGTGCCGTGCGTGTGATCATTGCTTGTACAGCCCTCTCGCAGTGTCCGGAGCAAGTATGGTGGGTCTGACACACCGGTGTCAATGTGTTCTTTTTTCCATTTCCAGGAGTGTATATTGATTATTCCATGCTCCTGTAGTGTTATCTTGAAGCTGTGAGAAAGGAGGACAGGCGCTCGAAAGCGCGGAAGCAGAGACGATGCTGAGGGCAGACGAGACCAGTAGAGGTATTGTTACGTGAAGTAAACCGTAAGGGGAGAGCCTTGCGAAAATGCAGACGCCCCCAGACGCGGTCCGAGGACGCTAGCTACTCCTGAAGGAATTAACATGTAACTTCATATGTCCCCTAGACGCTATGGAAGGTTGCCACCGTATAACTCGGTAACCAACAGGCACGTACTAGCGTATAAAGCCAGCTTGGTGCCAGCCCTGGGGACTGCAACGTCAGTAGGCTCACAAGGGTTAGAAAGAGAGCGACAACGCCAAAAACTTTTGACCTAGCAGTCCCTACTCCGTGGAGACCGAGGGGCAGGGCTAAATGACGTATAACAATAATGTTGCAAGCCTTATCTGGCAGAGCAGTTGCGTTTATCTTTCAGCTGAACAACGTTGATACCAAATACAGACTCAGTTAGTGCAACTACATTAACATCCCCGCATTAGGAGCAGTAGAGGGGACCTAACTAAACCGTGATTGTCAGGCACGTGCAAGAGACCTTGCGGGATTGGCTGGGTGGCTTTAAGTGGGAAAAACAGTGCCCCCAAGCGACTCTTTAAAAGCCCTAGATTCAGCATTTTGACGGAGTTCTCAGTCAGACGATCTGGGCGCCGAATTCGCGTCCGTCGACTCCAGCCTCTGTCCAGCTCCGCGCAAGTCTGCTCTCTCACTTGGAGTGCCTCAGTGAACAGTGTCACATTCAGTATGTTTTGTTTTGCAACTAAGTTGTTGCCTTAATATGCTGCTAGTGTTCGGTACTGTGGGACTTCGGCAGTGGTTTCTGTTGTAACAGTGTTATTCATGCTTTTTATAATCCTATAACTAGCCTCTGGTGTAGGAGTTCAAATGGCTCTGAGCACCATGGGACAAAACATCTGAGGTCATCAGCCTCCTAGAACTTAGAACTACGTAAATGTGTCTCTGAGCACTATGGGACTCAACTGCTGTGGTCATTAGTCCCCTAGAACATAGAACTACTTAAACCTAACTAGCCTAAGGACATCACACACGTCCATGCCCGAGGCAGGATTCGAACCTGCGACCGTAGCAGTCGCACGGTTCCGGACTGCACGCCTAGAACCGCGAGACCACCGCGGCCGTCTCTACGTAAATGTAACTAACGTAAGGACATCACACACATCCATGCCCGGGGCAGGATTCGAACCTGCGACCATAGCGGTCGCGCGGTTCCAGACTGAAGAGTCTAGAACCGCTCGGCCACGGTGTGTTAGTCACTCCTATCTGGAATAAACAACTATTTCAAAACAATGTTTGTCCAAGGGTCTCCACAACGAGTTCCCTACCAAGTCTCAGCACCTGCATTTCTAGTAAATGACTGTATGAGTGTTGGGTCAGACAGAAGAAAACCATCAAATGCTTTCACTGTGCATTGTTCTTCTGCCTTCTGCTCTGTACCGCGCGGGAGCGCCGACTGACCGCTAACGCCTTTTCTCACTCTCCCGCCTATGCCACGACAGGACACTGTACAACTTAGTTTGTTTACCTCTGTTCCATCCGACGCAAGACCAGGAGCTATCACTAACCATTATAGTTATGTTTCAACTTCTTCTTCTGATCTTACTGTGCATGTAGATTAATTTGCAATATGCATGATGCTTAAACGGCCCAGTTTATTAATTTTCGTACCGACAACGTGTACGTATACACGGTCCGGTCACAGTAGTGTGACCAACGCGTATGTTCGACGTCGGCGTGCAGTAACCACTCACAGCCAGCAGGTGGCAATATTACCAGTGGAGAGTATATAAAGCGTGTGGGAGGGGGTCAAGGGGGGAGGGCGGGCGGAAAATAGTGCCGTCGTTGTCATCGTGCGGAAGCAGTCAGATGTATCTGACGTGCAAAAGGGCATGATTATTGGCTTTCGGGCTAAGGATGGAGGCATTTCCGAAACTGTTAAGGGTGCAAAATGTTCGTGTGCCGCTGTGCTTAAGTTATACCGAGCATGGGAAAATGGCACTATCCAAAAGCAGCGACGCGGCAGCAGTGGTGTAGCATAGGTTATGGAAACGCCGTGTCCCTAGGGCCTCCCGTAGGGTAGACCGATCGCTGGGTGCAAGTCTTTCGAGTTGACGCCAGTTCTGTGACTTGCGTGTCGATGGGGATGCAGTTACGATTACGACAACACAACACCCAGTCTCCGAGCGGAGAAAATCCCCGCCCATCCGCGAATCGAAACCGGGCCGTTAGGCATGACATTCCGTCGCGCTGACCACTCAGCGACCAGGGCGGGCTTTGCGAATATTAAAATATGTGACATAACTGGCCTTATCCCTTCATTGTCTTCACTGAGAAGCTACACTTTTTTACATCGCTAGGAGATCGTAGACCTTAAACTTATGACACGTTTCAAAATACAATATGCTCATGATAAGTGGAGAATTTTTATTAATTCTTCAAAAAGAAGCCATAAAGCAGTACTTCCACACAATGGCAGTAAGTATGCTTCTATACCAGTTGAACACTCGGTACACTTAAAAGAGTCTTAAGAAAACCTTTAATTGGTTTTAAGCAAACTCTGCTATTCAGACCACAAATGGACACAATGTGGTGATTTAAAAGTGATTTCAATGCTGCTTGGTAAACAAAGTGGCTATACAAAGTTCCTGAGCTTTTTCTCTGAATGGGACAGTAGATACATAGAGCAACACTATGTAAAAAAAGCTTGGCCCTTGAGAAAAACCCTTAGAGGTAGGGTTTAAAAATGTTGGGAGGAAAAACGCTGTGGATCCCAAAACGGTGTTACTTCCACCACTTCACATTCAGTTGGAGCTGATGAAACAATTTGTTAAGGCATTGCCAAAAGAAGCGGAGTGTTTCAGATATCTTTGTGGACAGTTTCCTGGTTTACCCGAGGCAAAGCTAAAGGAAGGAATCTTTGTCGGACCAGACATTAGAAAACTAATGACAGATCCCAACCTTGTGGACATAATGGAAACAAAAGAAAAGACAGCATGGACATCTTCTAAATTAGTTCTTACAGGTTTCCTAGGAGACAAGAGAGATCCGAACTACAAGACAATCGTAGCAGACATGCTCGACAACTTTAAGAAGTTGGCCTGTAACATGAGCATTAAGTTCATTTTACGCACTCACATCTTGCCTACTTCCCTGGAAATCTTGGTGATGTAAGTGAAGAGCAGGGTGAAAGATTTCACCAAGACATCAAAGTAACTGAAAGAAGATATCAAGGAAGATGGAACGTCAACATGATAGCGGACTACTGCTGGATGATAAAGAGAGATGATCCTCAATGAGTCCACAGCCAGAATAGCAATAGAAGAAGCTTCTGACAGAAAGCGAAATCGTTATTACAAGGACTTACGAACTTAAAGAGCAGTGGGAGTGTACTGCGAATGTAGTTTAGAACATGATATATAAATAAAATAAAATTTTACAACATTGGAAAAAATATGATAAATTGCTTAAATTTTGTTATTACACCCAAAATATTTCTTTTTGGGAGAAAACCTGACCTGATAGAAAAAAAATGGGTTGCATTTTTTAAAATCAGCGCTTAATCGTATATAGAAGTAAGTTATCAAATTTTAAACAACTTTGAAAAACTTTTTTTTGCTGACCTGTGTTTTGAGCACGGCCCTCCAACCAAATAGGCATTTTGACGATCTAACGCGCCAGTTGGACTAAATCTGGCTCCAAATCGCTCAGATCATCCAACAATTTTGTGAATCAATGCCATGCCGAATGACTGCTGGCGTAATAGCTCAGCACAGGTTTTAGGGCTATTTCTGCACACCTTGTCTTCAATATAGCCCCCCCCCCCCCACAAAAAGGAGTCACATGAGTTCGGACGCAGAGAATAGGCGGCCCATCGAGGCTCATGCCAGTGGCCTCTTTGTACCCCAGAGTCAGAATGCGGTCCCCAAAGTGCTACTCCACGACATCAAACACTCTCTTACTGCCAGGTGATCGAGCTCCGTCTTGCAAGAACCACATGATCTCTAAATCTGGATCTCTTCGGATAATGGAGACTTCCTCAAAAAAAAAAAATTGTTCAAATGGCTCTAACCATTATGGGACTCAACATCTGAGGTCATCATTTCCCTAGACTTAGAAATTACTTAAACCTGACTAACCTAAGGACATAACACACATCCATGCCCGAGGCAAGATTCGAACCTGCGACCGTAGGAACAGCGCGGTTCCGGACTGCAGCGCCTAGAACCCCTCGGCCACAATGGCCAACCTGAGTTCCTCAGTTCGTGAAGGTCTCTCTCTTCAGTAACTCATGCAACTGTTTTCTGAAGTTGTAATCATTTGTTTGTCTGTACATGACACCACACATACCGATTTCCGTCCCATTCCGCCAATTCCTTCGTGGTGCGTTACCCTTTTCTTTTTCTTAGAGTGTAGTTCGGACTTCAGTGAGCGCTGGTGTTCTGAAGTGAGCAAACTTTCCGTGAACGTCCACTACTTTCCACCCTTCACCAGATGGACTGTTATGGTTTACACAGATTTTATATTTGGTTGCCCTGATTAAGAACTGCTGCTTGTTATAAAAGAATATCTGAAGCATCTGACCATAAACTGTGTTTACCATTATAAAACTATGTCAATATCTGCACGCTATTTATCATATTATAGTGCAAGTGTTGATACTCTGGCAACACACAGGGTTATGATCATGATGATGATGATGATGATGAGTTGGGTTGAGGGGGCGCTCGACATCACGGTCATCAGCGCCTTGACGAAAAGTCAACATGAAATCTCATGTGTGGGGACGAAGGCTGTCCCCACTTGCAGAGCAGTTTATAACCTACTAAAGTCAGCCGCCCTTCCCGACCTGTTTAGGGATGAGGCCTGATAGCTCACATAATTTCACCACTCTGTTAACACTGGAAATGGTATCTGCGAGAACGGTGGGCAGATCTCCAGTGAGACCAAGGGCTGCCCTATTATCAGTTTACAGGACACACGTAGCCACAATGTGCTGAACTGAAAGCGGCACGGCACAAACTTCACAGAGTGGTGCATCCTCCCCCCGGAGGAGGAAGCTATGTGTGAAAGGGCTGTGCCCGATGCGCAGTCTGGGAAGCAAAACCTTTTTCCAGCGGCGAGGCTCACACGAAGTCCACCAAGGTTTTGTGGTCGGGTCGAGTGACCGCAGTTTGTTGTCCGACCCCTGCAACCAGTAAGTGTCCCACTGACGCATGATGCATCTGTCAGAAAATGAGATAATGGGGTGCAACGGGATCGGACACTGATGGACAGCACCATCCCAGCATGCTTCGTTCGCAGCTTTATCAGCCATGCCGATACCCTGTATCCCAACGTGGCCAGGGACCCAGCAAAAGATCACCTCCTTGCCGCTGGGTTGGAGCCGCTGTAAGCAGTCATGGATGAGCTGAGTCAGTGGGTCTACGGTATACGTTTGGTGAAGCGCTTGCAGTGGACTGAGAGAGTCGGAACAGGCAAAAAAACTCGTACGGTGATGTCTGTGAACCCTCTCCAGTGCCATTAGAATGCCAAATAACTCCGCATCATAATTTGTTAAGTTTGCTGGAAGACGCACTTTAAAAACCCTATCAGGGAAAACCGCAGAACAACTGAGAGCACTCCCCTGCCGGGATCCATCTGTATAAATAACGATAAAACTATGGTACATACTTGAAAAAGACGAAAACAAACGTTTCGTCCAAAGCTACGTGAGACACCTAGTCAAGTATATAACTATCGACAATAGTACGTCAAAGATAAAAACTTCTCATCGGTTATGTAGCGCCAGTGTCCATATATCGCTCAGTTTTATAGCTTCTTCTCTCCTGTTACAATTATTCCCATGTTTGTATAATACGATGGCTTCTCTATATAGCTGTGGGTAATAGTTCGTCATAGTACATAAAACTTCAGTTTCCGAAAATTTCTCTGCATGATCACCTGACACGGTTGAAGGAACATAAAAGTATTTTGCCGAATAGGGAAAACAAATATGTCAGCCGTGGCATACCATGCTCTTCAGTCGGGTGATTACCAAGTGAAATTTTCGGAAACAGAAGTTTTATGCACTATGAAAAACTATTATCCACGGCTATATAGAGAAGCCATCGAAATATATAAACATGGGGTTAATTTAAACAGAAAAGAAGAGGCTATTAAACTCAGCAATATATGGACAGTGGCGTTACAGAATCGATGAGAAGTTTTTATCTTTGACGTACTATCATCGATAGTTATATTTTATCCTTGACAAGGTTTATGTCAGCTATCACTTGAAATCCAGACCACGCCCACTTTCCACGGTATATAGGCCGTTCTTCGACGTCCGACTCGTCAGTCGGCAAGACTCAGCACAACCAGGAGCACCTCCGAAGATTTCCAACGTAGCCTTGGGTGAAAGCTCAGGGATAGAAGAGTTCCATGAACCACGGTGAAGAATTCTCGGCAGCTGAAACATTCGGTCATCAAAGCCTTCATTGTCATATTTTCTCTAACTGGTAGCTTGACATTAAAACATTCTCGAAAGCCTTGTAATCCCTCGGAGCGATCTCTTCGAAGTATTGCTATCGATATCGCAAACTTCGCCGAAACCCTCGATTCACGAAATGGATGACTACTGTGTACTCGTAATAATGTTTGTACGGAACCCTCTGTGAGAGAGTGTTATTCGCACCTGGCCAGTTTTTTCTGTTTCAGTTGATTATTATTGAATTAATCTACTATGTACGTATGGGCTACTTATGTATGTGTATACGTGTGTATGCACGAGTAAATATGTATTTGTTACATATGAATGTGCTTACGTATGTATGTATGTATGTATGTATTTATGCGTGTACATTTTTTTAAGACCAATGCAGTGTTAATATTTCAGCCTTATTTGAAGAACGTCTAACGATTACGTTGACAAACACACACACACACACACACACACACACACACACACACACACACACACACACACACACACACACACACACACACACATGCGAGGGCAGACAGTACTGAGTTTTGACACTACAGCAAGACTACGATAACATTCGATAAAGCTACAGAAATGACTGATAGGCTACATAACTCGCTTCTTGCTTCGCTTCGCTTGTGCCTTAATCCCGCATTCTCCGCAAGTTCTGCATTGTCGCAACGGATTTGGCAAGGTTTGTGGAAGGGGCTGGCAGGATGCCCTTACTGCTGCCACCCTGTACCGCCCGGGGTGCAATCAGTGTACCCCAGCTGTCTGCGTCTAGTGTAAATCGTGAAATAGAGTGAATGAATGTGTTTCAAATGTCTGCGAGTTGTGTAACTGAGGCTGGACGTGGGGACAACCCCCGGTATTCACCTACTGGGATGTGGAAAACCGCCTGCCGGAGTGGCCGTGCGGTTCTAGGCGCTACAGTCTCGAACCGAGCGACCGCTACGGTCGCAGGTTCGAATCCTGCCTCCGGCATGGATGTGTGTGATGTCCTTAGGTTAGTTAGGTTTAATTAGTTGTAAGTTCTAGGCAAATGATGACCTCAGAAGTTAAGTTGCATAGTGCTCAGAGCAATTTGAACCATGAGGAAAACCTAGCTACACAACGCGCTATTTGCCCAAAATGCAAATCTCCATAACCAAAAGGATGCAGAGGCAGCGGGTTCTTTGGTCGTAGCGACGTAGCAGTCACATCGTTTTGAAAAATACAGCTATTTTGTTTGCTCTGGACAAACTTTGTGTGTTTCTAGTCTGAAGGGTACACTACAGAATCGTACTTATTCCAGGCACCACTCTTCCTGTAATGAAACCCTTTGCGATTTTATACACTTCGTCATTTAGTTTTCATCTCACGACCTGCACAACCGCTCACCAACAGCTCTGATGGAGGTCTTCTGATCCTCAAAAGTGGTCTGTCATTTCACCCTCCCACTGCTATTTGACAACAGCAACATCGCACAAGCCATTTCCGTACTTATTCATGACTACACTTTTCAGGCTTGAGTAAGAGGTAATGAGGTAACGAGGTAACGAGTCAACGAGTATGAAGTGACAGCAGCGCCACCGTCTTTGGATTCGTCATATTCGCAGAAGTTCAGTGGGAAGGAAAGAGTCTGACGTAGCACTGACTTAACGGAAGCGCCTGTATTTCTGAGATATGCAACCCTCAATAGCAAACTATCGCACACTCTCAAAAATAAAAACTAAAAAAAGTCGCACTCCAGATGATCACTCCTGGGTCTCGGGCCATACAGAATCGAGTCGTCTTGGTACCCCACCGCTGCCTGGGGCGTCTCCAGACGACTCTTTGGCCTGGAATCTCATTGACTGGACTATAATTGTCTGG